>NC_030434.2:10891437-10913937 GCF_001660625.3 Ictalurus punctatus | reverse complement strand
CAACATTATAAACAATGCTGACAACCTCACTCATCTACATGATACTATTTTCCTCATGAATAAGCATTTCAGTGTAACTGCAGTGACTAGCCAAACCAGATGTAATGTTTCTATAGAAAAGAATACAGTAAATCCAACCTCCTCTAATCCATCATAACCTGAGGTGTAAAGTGTCTGATAAAGGAAACACACTGATAGCATATGCAGTAAAAACACTAGATAGCTGAGCACAGATCATGAGTAGGCACAGTCAGTGTTTGGCTTTAATGTGGAATAATAGATATGAAGCCATGCTTTTGTTCTAGTCAAGGGACGAGCGTGTGTATGTGTGTGGACAGCATGTCCACATGAAGGTAATCATGAAGCCTGTAGCTGAAGTGAGAGAATAAGCAACATCACCTCTCTGAGCATTTTATATGGTGAGAAGAGAGAAGAGAGAAAACATGTAGCTATTTCAGGGGCTTAAATGTAAGGCCTATGCAAAGCAGGTGAATGTAGGGAGCTGACAGTTATGCTTCAGGCTTTAAAAAGCCTTGTGTCCGTTAGAAGAAAATGCCCTGAGACACACCCACACCCAAGCATGCGCACACACAAACAAACATTCATACACACACCAAACATATTGGTTTTCAAATTAAACTCTAATAGCAAATGTAACTAAAGAAGCTTTGGTTTCTATATAGATCTCTCTCTCTCTCTCTCTCTCTCTCTCTCTCACACACACACACACACACACACACACACACACACACACCTTTCATCGGTCCTATTAAGCAAAGTCCAACTCTCTAGAAAGTCTCACTAAAAGCTTACAGCACACTAAAGCACCCTCTCTTCCCCCTCCTCATGAACTCCATCTGTCACTCCTGTCATTTATCTGAACTCCCCTCTCTCGCTCACTTAGCAGTGTGAACTACTGGCCTGTTTGTGTGTGTGTGTGTGTGTGTGTGTGTGTGTGTGTGTGTGTGTGTGTGTGTGTGTGTGTGCGCGTGTGTGTGTGTGTGTGCCCACCTCCCTCTGCTTCTCCAGGTGAACAAAAGACTTAACTGACTTAAAAGCAGATTAAAGTTAACAAAGCACAAAAAGTACTCAATGATTTATTGCATGATTAATTACGTGGATTAATTGCATCTGGGTTAAAACCTGTCATAATCAATCATAACTAATAACTGCAGCAATGTAAATAGTTATAGCTGATGTTCCAACTTGTTGCTACTGTGAAAGCAAAAAGAAACACAAATATACAATTTTCCACTTACCTAAAACATCTGAAGTATGTTTGCTTAGTGTTACACTGGATCTACAAGGCTAATTTAGCTAACAAATCATTAACATCTGTCTAAAAATCCCCCCAAAAAATTGCATGACCACATTCATTACATTTATAATAATTAAAATAATGTCATACAGACTTGTTTAGCACACAGTGTAATCTGTAAACATGAGTACAAATGTGCAGTGCAGCTGAATGCTGTAATATTATGGGGGCAGCCATCTTGAATTTCACAGTTATCTTATACTTATATCTTATATTTCACACTTATCAGACAAAGAAACATTCCGAAGTAGGTTTGAAAGCATTAGAAATCTTCAAGTAATACTGTTGATGATAATATACTTCTCCTATGAATTATTGCGAAATACACATTGTTTATTACATAACGAAATTAAGTAGTTATTTTGTGAGCCTAGCTCCAGTGCAAAACCGATAAACGCAAACATCGGACATAAAACCTTTCAACATTTAGGGTAAGTAAGCTTACACAATTTTTTCATTGAAGCTTTAAAATGCTTTTTTCATAAGAGGTTAGATCAGTATCTAAGTGAGACATGCCAGTGATCAATCACTTAGAATATTAGTTTGTATACTGTAACAATACAACAAATCCCAAACATTCCTAAAAAAAAAAAAAAAAAAACGTGTGTGTGTGTGTGTGTGTGTGTTCTTGGTCAGCCTAGACCATCCATAGCCCTGCAGCCACCACAGCACAGAGATAGAAAGAAAGAGAAAGAGAGATTATTATCTGTTATCTGTCGTGTTGTGACAGGAGATTATGCTAAAGATTTACGATTGTTAAGAAGACAATGCCCAACATCACATTTCTCAAGTGGCAAAATGGCCTCACACGCTGCTTCGAGCTCCTCACAACAGATTTCAAAGTGATAAGTGCTCGGTGTTGGGTGTAGCAACAACAGTCCCGAGGCTTGGAGGTAAAAAGAAAAAAAAAAAGATTTCACATGGGGCGCTCTCTGAAGCTATGCATACATTACCATCAAGCTCTTAGCGTGTGCCTTCATGCACCCTGGCCCTGTTAAAATACATAGCAATAAATCTTCAACTTCGCTTTGAGGTGATTAAAGAGGTTATTTAAAAGGCAAATAAAATAAGATGGAAATTTTAAATGATGAGTAATTGGTGTCAATTAGGGTTATTTTGGATCAATTGTTTGATTCTTTATTCTTTTTACTAGAACTTGCCAGGCATGTTTATACCGTCAGAAGTCTTTGAGTTATAAATTAATATGTGCTTCATTTTTTTTTTTTATAAGTTTACCGAAAGGATTCTGCGTGTTGACCTTGCACGCTTTTTAAGAATGAAGTGCAAATGTCAGACATGCCTAATAAAACCATGAATGACATTTACCCAGCGACAGCACTTGTCTTGATGAGTTTGTTTGTTTTTGGGAGGTTTTTTGTGGTAATGCCATCGAAGGCTTGAGCATTGCTATGTGTTAAGTCTAATTTGAATACAGAATACTTTTCGAGTGGGGTGTGGATGAGGTTATGTGGAAAACTGGTTGAGTCACATGTTAGAAAGTTATAAATCTGGCAATTTTGGGGTTAACATTTTATTCAAAGTTAGAATTACCTAAGATCACCTTCCAGTTATTTTGAAGAATTTTGGCATTTGACCTTATATAAATGAGAGTTACAAAATTATAATAAACATGCAGTTACATTGCGTGTTTGCATGTTTGCATGTCCAACAGTCAAATAACATACCTTACTTTGTACTCAAATGTTCTGATTTGCAACCAGGGGCACAGGAATTGGTTTTACATTGGTTGTGTTGGAATTTTAAGCAGCATATATGTGGTATGCGTTATGACATGCACTAAGTTTTCAGTATATTTTGTAATTTGAGACCTTGTAACACTAATAAGTCACATGACACCGGAGGAGGGAAAATGGCTAATTGGGCCCAATTTGGACATTTTCACTTAGGGGTGTACTCACTTCTTTTGCCAGCGGTTTAGACATTAATGGCTGTGTGTTGAGTTATTTTGAGGCAACAGCAAATTTACAATGTTACACAAGCTGTACACTCACTACTTTACATTGTAGCAAAGTGTCATTTCTTCAGTGTTATCATATGAAAAGATATAATCAAATATTTACAAAAATGTGAGGGGTGTACTCACTTTTGTGAGATACTATATATATATATACATATATATATATATATATATATATATATATATATATATATATATATATATATATATATATATATATATATATACATATATAATGAAATTATATATATACTATCCTCAACAACTCAAAAATATTCAAAATACTACATTTTGTTCAGTTTGTTTATTTGTTTACATACTGTGGGATCCAAAAGTCTGAGAGCACTAGTGAAAATACTTCTGACAAAATATTATTGTGAAAATATTATTGACAACAACTTCAGTGAAAAGTAGAATCTCTGAAATATTTACATTAATTTCAGAGTTAGTATTTGGTACGTCCCCTTTTTGCTTTAATGACAGTGTGTACTCAAGGTGGCATGGACGCCACAAGTTTGTGCAAAACCTTATAACACCTTTTAGATCAAATAAATGAAATGAAAATAATGCAGCCTCTTAAATATTAAATATTCAACATATTGAATATATACTTTATTTGTTTTAAATATTTTACAATTCTAAAAATCTTCCATTTATTTCTAATTTTAAATTAAGAAAAGAAAATCCCAGATTTTCAGTGTGGTCTCAGACTTTTGGATGCCACTGTATATACAGTATATCCCACATCCCTTATTGAGACCAATAAGTAAAATAAAATAAATGATGCTATCATTTACTGAATGAATGAATGAAAATAAATTACTGAATAAATAAATCCCACCTTTTTACCCAGTATTCCTGATCCACTACGACCCGGATCCAAATAAGGTGCTTACTGAAGATATACATGTATGGATGAGTGAATAACCCCCCACCCCCCCACCCCCCCAAAAAAAACATTCTATACCCTTAATTTCAATGCAAATGTTGGATATAAAGGCATCCAGTGTGATATTACAATGAAAACCCACAAAGATTACATATTCAATATTAATTTTCCCACTCATTATGTGGGCAAACCTGTGATTTGTCTAAGTGGTTTAATATACTAAAAAAGTTGTGTGCTCTATGAAATACTGTATATCCTATCTAAATACAATGGCAATACATTTTAAATTAGGACATAAATACGATAAGTGAGTAACAATAACGCTCTTTCCTTAATGGAATGAGGATACAAACCCCATGTCGCAAACACTTTTTAGGTCATTTAGCACAGTAAGGAATCTTCCTTATTTGACTTGATTGTTTTAACTGACTTCCCCTTCATACTTCCACTTGCAGTCCATTTACAAGGTTGAACAAACTTCCCTTTTGAGAGCAGCGGTGTTTAATGCTCTCGGGTATACATTTTCCAGAAGTCCTTTCTGTGGTATAATCTATATAACTTTGTCAGATGCAATAAGGAGACACCTCTGTTCTGTAAATAACATTTTTTGAATGGGGTGTGTTCACTATCTCTGAAATATGTACACGATTTAGCTGAAAAACATCCAAGAATAGATGGCTTTCTAATAACAACATTAGCAAGATTTTACCATTAAAAGCACAATTCTTCCATTCTTTCAAATGAAACACATTTCACTATAATGCTATACAAATACACTGTTTTTGTATTTTTCTATAATAAATAATACATCAATTTAAGAACAGAAAAAAGATATAAAGGTGCGATGAGATGAGATCCAGATTCTTTGGAATATGCAAATTAGAAATCATATCCCATGGTAAACTATTTACATTTACATTTATGGAATTTGGCAGACACCCTTATCCAGAGCGACTTACAGAAGTCAATAGAAGTAGAACCCAGCGTAATAACAAAATACATTTGCATATTTAACATTGGCTCTAATATTTTATGATGTAATAACTTTCATTTATCATCTGTTCAGTGTTAGAAGAATTTAAATGAGATTCTCAGCTTTAAAATTTTCTTAAAACAACATGAAAAACCAGTGCAGCATTTACCCAGTCCCCACTCTCAGCATGCTATTGCAAAAAAATCACAAACTTTTACTGTGATTTAACTGATCAAATGCCACTGAAAAACCTCCATTTGAAAAATAATAAATGTACTCCCCTGCATTGAGTAACTTCCCAGCTTCAGGAGGATCTGGCCTGGCAGGTTTCGTGCATATAAGTATGTTCCTTGCGTTTCTTTGGCTTTGCTACAAAATGAATCATATTCATGTTCACGGCATATACTCTAGAAATGTCTTTGTGTATACTTGCGTATATAGTATATTTACACTGTCTGTACATTAATAATTGTTCAGTGTAAGTTTATGTGACTATGCTTTCGGCAGCATTTTTACATATATACGTGTTGTTGATGGGATGTTGTTGAAGATATTTGTACGTGTGTGCGTGTGTGTATGCTTGAGTGAGAAAAGACAAGCAGCAGAAGCTGATAAGGCTCTTATTTCTGACACTGAGATGTTGCAACACAGGCACATGTGTATACGATTGCACAGGCATTGAAACGTTCATGTTACTGATTATACTGTATGAGAAAAAAGTGTTTTAAAAGCTCAATTATGGGCTTATCAAGTTTATAAAGAATCAATATTGTAGAAGTTAAAGTACTCAAGCAACAACAACAACAACAACAACAAACAATCTTAAAAGTAATGTGTAACTTCTAGTCTAGCTAGCTTCCTGTACACAAGCAGAGCTATTTCAGAGGTTAAGGTTCTATGCTAGTGCCTGAAAGGTTCAAATCCCAGGATTGACATGTTTTAGAGTTGCTGTGAGTCCTTAAACAATACCCTTAATCAAGTGCTCAGCACTTACCCTGGATTGGATTCTGTATAGCTACACTCACAAAAACAAACCTCCTGCCACTGATTTCATGAATACAATGGACTGACAAACAATGTGTTCTCTAAAAGTTCAGCAGAGTGCAACACTCAACCAATCGGTCACTGGTAGCCGTATTTGAACGATCTTCTCGATTATATGATTCGCTGTTACATGGGGTTAAACCTACCTACAAATGAGCCAACACCAAGCCAACAATGTATATGCACATTTCATTGAATATTTTGAACACATTTACTGACAGATGCGAGCTCTCAAGAATCTTTTGAGTAGGTTAATATAATCTTCATGTAGCATTAACATAATCTTCCTAGTCATCTGTAGACCTGTGCTGCATTCCAATCCGTACTAAATAGTATCCCAGATGAGCATTTGTGCGTCCCAAATCGTACTATATGGTATGAAATGAGTAGCCCAGAGTTATCCGGATGGTTAACTATTTCAGTTAGATTTTCAAAATGTGGATCTGTGCTGGACAGTTTTTCAGCTAATATCACCCACAATTCCTTGTGCAAAAGAGGAGGAGTTTTGTGATGGTTTACTTCACCGAATTCAACCTGCAACCATGGCGGACGAGTGTAATGTCAGTGATGCGTATTTTAGAGAAGTGTAAATGAAATGTGGAATTCAAGGGAAAGGTAAATTAAATAATGTACTATAAATTATATACTATAAGGAATAATGACTTAAGAAAAGCTGAAATGCAACAAGGAGTTTGTTGATGACAGTGTGTGTAATTAAAGTACAACGTTCTCTTTCATAACATGACTTGCTAGTACTGTCCCAGTACTTAGATACTCTTTTGGTACACATCAAAAGTATGTACTTTTTCTTCACAGAATGAGTACATTCTTTTAGATCATAGTGTAAGTAGGTGAATTGGGATGCAGCACTGGAATCATTTGTACACAAATCCTTATTTTAAAGCTTATATTTTTACCTGAAGTGATATGTCCGTTAATAATACAATATGTTGTTTGGTTTTACCACCAAGCAGGAAGAAATTTGAATTGAATATTAAAGGCTGGAGTCTTATTCTTTGCAAACGTACCGGAAAATATCAAGTTCAGTGTGTCATGTGTATGATGTTGGTCCTGTATGTTAATGCAGAAAAAATACGAGAAGAGGAAGCCAAGTTCAGCAACCTTTCTACACATCAGCTTCTGCATCAGTTTTGCCATGAACTTTTATTTGGACTGCTCTTGCCTAGGGCCTAGAGTGTTTGTGTGTGTGTTTAAAGGCAGTTGGCCATGCTGTGGTATGAACGCAGTTCCCCTTTTCTCTCTGCATGGAGTGACTCTCAACAAGCTGCCATGCAAATTCATCAAACCACGACTTTGTCCCCAAAGCAGTGCGGCTGACGCACAGTACTCATTTCATTACTTCACAAGTCCCACCAGTTACATTTTACACTCTAGAGTTCCTTTACACTTTCGCTTGTATCAGCTGCTGTGTATCCATCCTTTGCGGGTGGTTATGATATTATATCGGCATGCGGAATATAAGTTACTGTGTACTGAATAAACATCATTTACTTGGGTTTACTTTGTGGTTACATGAACCGTGCTCCCATACAGCGAGTGTTTGATAATCAAACCCGAGGCCCTGAGGCGGGCTTGTTCTTACGACCCATAAAAGTTAGTGGACTGAAGACTATGGCTGTCTACAATGGAACAGCAGGCACTGACCTTGTGACCTCCCAATGATCCACTGATCAAAGTCAGCACAGGAAAAAGGTTTCCTCTTTGTGTACGACCCGTTTAAACTCAGCTTTAAACCGCATTAGCTGCTGTGCGGCCATATTGATATTAATGGACATTCCTTCAGGGTTACAGAATCAAATTGGCATGCGGAACCCGAGTTCCTGCATCCCGTCGCACGAAAGCTGAGTGAAATGGCTGTATGACTCATTATGTTTAGAAAGTTAAATCCTCCTATTGTGGCATTACATTTGCCCCTTGTGTTCTTAATATTAGGTCAACATTTCTAGTTGGTTTTCCCCTGCTGATTAAGGGGCCTGACCACAGGTTCTGAACATCACACCTCCAACAGGATGCTAAACATTTAGGATGAGTCAAGGGAAAAATAGCAATCTTAAGACATCCGCTTGAGCAACCTTTCACTGAAACACTTTTTTATGCATGGCTGAGTTTCAGTGTATAGTTAGCATACTTATTTATTGCTACATATCAGGCAGCGCTGAGGGGTTATGAGGGTTCCCCTTCTATCACGAACCTAGCCACTGCAGTGTGTGTGTATGCGTGTATGTGATAAACTAAACAATGACCATTAACAAGCTGCATTTTATTTTAGGCCTTCCTATTAGCATTAGGCCTCCACAATAGGATGTGTCCTAAAAGACCTCAGATGCCTTGTGATTGATATCACACTTAAGAACTAGCACACACACGCGCGCACACACACACACATACACTCGTAGATGAGAAGACGAAAGAAAGAACACTTCCTCAAATGTATGCATGATGTGAACAGAGATTAAACTAGTTTATTATTTTCAAAGAGGGGAAAAAAATTACGCAACAAAAAAAGCAAGTCTTTTTTTTTTACACTATTGATTATTAAATTTGTACAACCATTCAGTCTGCATTACATAAAGAAATAATTCTACATCTTTGTTTCTTTCGTATTTTTGGTACTCTGAATTATACATACAAATAACAAATACAGGAACTTTTTTTTCACAATGCATATAACCTGGGCCAGAAGAAAGTTTTTAAGGTGAACAAAACAGGTGGTCGTGTGTAATAAGAATGTGTATGTGTGTGTGTGTGTGTGTGTGTGTGTGTGTGTGTGTGTGTGTGTGTGTGTGTGTGTTTATCGTGAACATAAACCGATTGCCCAAGACCTATTACACATCCAGAAGAGTAGCTGGCAGTCAGAGGAACAGACCTGACTACACAAGCGTTAATGCGTTACACACCGTTCCATTACACAGAGAGCCCACATTCCTTTATTCTCACTTCTTTTCTTTCTGTCTCTGTCTCCTTCTTTACAAGGAAGAGCCGCTACAACGTCCCGCTTCGGCATCTTGTCTTTCCTCCAGGTTTAAGTCGTACCCTTCTTGTCGTTAGCTGCCCGTGGACTCCCCCCCCCCCCCCATCCTTGTTAGTCTTTTTCTCTCTTTTAAAAAGTCTTTAAATGTACTGTATTTCATACAATTTGTACAAATATATGCAGAGTCTGTCTCCTCTGTGTTTTTCACACATCGTGGAGTTCTTATCTCTCGTTGAAGAAAACCAAAGGGAAGGATGATGAGTTGAGATGGAGGGATGAATCAAAAGATGGATGGATGGATGGAAGGAGAACAGAGTTTAAACCTTTCTGCTTCACTTTTGGGTGTCTGTACGATGAGAGAGGGAACCTGTACACGAATAATGGTGGTGACGTTATAAGTTTAACAATGTAAGCACGCTGTCAGAGGCTTCAAGAATGGAGGATGAAGAAAGACTCACTCTCTCACTCTCTTTTTCTCTCACTTTCAGTCTCATGTTGGTGAGAATTAGGGGCGTACAAAAGTTTTACAGGGCTCATAGCAGTCATCTGTGGGCCAGGAGAGAGCGGGTTTTAGGGGTTAAGGGTCAAAGGTTGAGGAGTTGTGGTTGAGGCTGAGGTCACGGTCAGGGTTGGAAGTAGCCTAACCCCTAACCCATAGCGGTCACCATACTGGAAGGGTGGTGGGGAGCAAAGGGCAAGCTGGACGAAGGGTGCATCGGAGTGGGCGTGGTCAGCATGTGGCCCGAGTGTGAGAAGGGCGGGAATGAGGTCATGTGCCGTGAAAGGGCGGCCGGGCTGAAGGAACTGCTCTTCTCCATCAGGCTCTTGGAGAAGTCGTCCATGCTGTCCTGCGACTTTTTGCTCTTCTTGGACTTGCTGGACATCTTCCTGTTGCGGGTCTGGATGCCTTCCTTCTTCATAGTGAGTGGTCGGTTGATCTGTGGCGGAGAGAGAAAAGTTTCGGGGATTTGTTAACCCTGGGTAACCAAAGATATCAAAGGTATTAAATGGTAAAAAAAAAGAAAAAAAAATCAGACTATCAGAGCTTTTTTAAAATATTAAAAGACACATTTGCATTAAAAGAGCATTGTTAATGGTTTGACCCACAATTCATACTAGCAAACAACAAATCGTGTGTATCTACAGGTTTGTGGTCTGCCCAGTATGTCCCAATAACAAATGGTAGCAGCCCAAATGTATACAGTTTTATACATATAACTTACACAGTTACTTTTCAGGAACTGAAATTGGGAGACATCAGACAAACTGCTCCATGTGATCATTTATTTGTGCCAATCACTGGTGGATTTGCTGCTTTACTGTTTGAACTAATTCTCATTCAATCGAGAAAATCACACTTAAAATGTCGCTTGCTGCTGATGTTTGAATTGAATGTCCCAAACCTACGTAAAACATGAATGGCTACCTTTATCACTTGACAGTGTGAACGCCAGATCAATCTGCAGCATGTGAGTGGAAACAATTTATGAAAGCATTTAAATGCAGACAATTTCCTAACGAATATGAGATGTATAGGTGAGAAAGGTCTATAGTGGTCTTTCAGAAAGGACGTTAGGACTGCTAGTTAGTTTCAGTTCATTTGAACAGCAGCAGAGGAACCATCAGTGTCTAAATGGTTGGGATTTGATTTCACAGATATCAAAAACTGCAGCTTTTATTTAAAAAAAAATACATAAAAGTCATAAAAGGTTTCCTTTTAGTTACAGAGGTTAAGATTATGGTTAAAGTAGATGTAGCATATCATTAATAATTATGCTAACGGAAGGTCCTCACAAGGATAGTAAGAAAAACGTGTGTGTGTGTGTGTGTGTGTGTTTGTGTGTGTGTGTGTGTGTCAGGTCATATCGGCACCAGGCTGGAATTAGCTGTTGATTCCTTGACACCGGGCACAGCTGATGCCAGGCTTGCCAAGGAGAGAAACCCCAGACTCTGGCTCGGCGAACGCAGGCACAGTGGCACTGCCACGACACCTCACTCTCCTGCCAGCCAGCATCACCATCACACAATTGCACTCCTTAGCCTTTAGCTCTCTCTCTCTTTCTCTCTCCCTCTTTCTCACTTGCTCTGTTACTGTCTCTTTCGCACCCTCATTCTCTCTTTTTATCATCCTCATAAGCTCTGTCTTAGCCTCCTTCACATCGCTTCATCAATGTATGCACTTGGAGCAGTGCCACAATGTTTAGAGCTACATTTGGACAGAACTGCTTTTTTGTCCTTCTCTATTCAGTCTAAGGTAATGAAAAGTACACCTACAGCTAGATGCTTATACCATTGTGTGTAATGACCGTAGTGGATTCTGTGTGCACGATATCATTGAAAAGATGTGAAAGATGTTTTTGAGATATGTAAGAATATGGTCCAGACTGGCTTTTATGGCCTTCTCTGGTAATTCAGTGCTCACTAGGTCAGTGGTGGGGAGTCGGCTCTCTGTTTACTGAGTGCTTTACTCACACTACAATGAAGGAGCAGAGTCACACAGACAACTGTGGTTTCCCTTAGATGTTTGTGTCAGTCGTGTAGAGCAAAGCGTCACAGACAACAGACACCAAAGTTTGTCAGACTGATGCTTGATGTAAGTATTTCTGTGTTAAATATCCTTGACCGTCACAATAAACACATACACACTGTGGTTACCATACATACTCTAACCACTGTGCTAAGACCACCCTCCATACTCTACTCCAAAAAGATTCAGGGTGACCACAAGCTCAGTGTGAGACGCTTCAGTACAAAGCCAGTGTGACACACACACACGCACATACACACACACGCACATACACACACACACACACACACACACACACACACACACACACACACACACACACCAGTGCAAGGTTTCATTCTCTCATAGAGTTTCAGTGTGCCTTTGATAGAGGTTAAGGTTAAGAGAAGAGAAACAGAAGGTTCAGCGAAATTTCGGATTTGTTTCAAGACCCAAATAAAACTCATTTTGCAAATACACTGGGTAACTAGGTCACATCAGATGATTCTATCCAGTGCAGAAATATTCATTTCTGTTAGTTGACCTAAGCTTTGGCTGATAAGAGTCATCCAAAAACAATTATGAGTGCAATAATAGAGTGTAATAAAGGCTACTGCAACAAACTATGACCTGTCGTTCTAATAATAGATATAAAAAGTATAATAATCATTACAGTAATAATAATAATAATCATCATCATCATCATTTTCCTCATGTATTTATTCTACTTGATTGCTGGACTGGGAATAGCGGAATTTGTTTGTGTGTGTGTGTGTGTGTGTGTGTGTGTGTGTGTGTGTGTGTGTGTGTGTTGAACAATTTTTCACGCAGTCTTGTTATTAAAGTCAGAAATTTTCAACTCACAGACAGTAATTTAGGAAAGAAAGATCAGCTCAGATCAGACACTTACATTGTGCAGTTTAAAGTACAGGCCGCAGGCATTGCACACCGGGTCACCGTTGGCGTTTCTCCTCCACAGCGTCGTCGTGGTCGTTTGACAGTTTGCGCAGGAGGTTCCCGCTCGCCGTGCAGCAGACTGCAAGAGTCAGAGAAACAGAGGGATCAGTCATAGTGACCTGTGCTGACACACCTCGGCCGTTCATACCCATAGTGTACCAACCATACATGACCATATATTAACCTTCTACACTATATCTTCTAATCTTTCTCATCCAATGGCTGACGGACAGCTTTTTCTGTGATGTAGAATGACGTTGAAGGAATAATGTTCCAAAGAAGCTTCTAACAGCCGTCCCTTGACTGTGCTAAAAATATATTCCCTCAAATGCAAATATTTATAAAAGGGCAAAAAAGTGTAGGCTTAAATGGCGACCATTACGGCTGATGAAATTTTCCTGTTAAACGGAGAAGTTAGGATTAAGAGCGGGCAAGATGATGCTCCTGTCTCGTATTTAAAACAATCACGCTGACAGTTTATTCAATTAGAGCCAGCGTAAATTTCATTGCTGTCACTCTGCATTGCCCACAAATAGTTTTTTCCATGGGCAACACACTCAAAGATGGATTTATATTCATGTTGCATGTTTTCTTGCTTCTCCACATCCCAGAATCTTGCTCTTTCTGTTTTTCTTCAGGCCAACTGTATACATAACTTCATCTTCTTAATATGTACCATCTGTTCTTGTCTTCTGCTTCATTTTGCACGATTCAGTTTGTTAAAAAAAAAATTTTTGAAAAGTTAATTGAAGATGATCATAAATAAGTAAAGTTAAATCATTGACGGAATTAAGTGTTGTAATCATAAACACATTAACATTTGTACAAATACACACACAAAAAGCAGCTGGACTAGAAATATATTGAAAAACCTACAGATGGGTTTATTAGCTGTTCCTTTAAATGAGCAGTGAGGCGGAAAAAAATATGTAAAGGTAGCAGGGAAACCCTTCACTACTTTGTTGATCATAGGTAGAAAGGAATCATAGTAGTATACCCCAACACTTGCTCTCTTTTTATCCCCATTCTGTCTCTCTCTCATGCACACGCTCCTTCTTTCTCCCATACGCCCCCCTCACGGTGCCCCCCCCCTTCTGAGGAGTCGTGGTGACTCTTGCCCCCTCCGCCTGCCTTTATGTTTAGGCTGGGGACTTTATCAGCAGTGCTCAGATATCCGGCAGCCTTTTCCTGGGAAGTCAGCTTTTTACATTAGAGAGAGAGAGAGAGAGAGAGAGAGAGAGAGAGAGAGAGAGAGAGAGAGAGACAGAGACAGAGAGAGCTGCCAAAATAGAGCTGCCCTCTGACAGTTTCCCCTGTCTTGAATGAGGTATATCTAAATCTAGAAAGACAGTCTGCATGCAAGGCATTCACCTTTAAACGTCTTTAATGTTGTCACATTTTAACGCCTAGCTCTATTTTAGCTGACATTAAGTACGACACAGCTATATTTTACTTCAGTAAACTATTAATTGGTCTCTTCTAGCCAAGAAACAAGAAACCGTGGTCCATTTCTTCCTTAAGTCTATGTAGGCCTATATGTTAGAGGTGTACATTACTAGCGATTCTGTCTTGCATAATCATTGAGACTGTGCACCAAATCCCAGCCGCCATTTTTGTGCGTGTGTGTGTGTGTGTTCAAAACCTTCAGGCGTAATGTGTTTCATGATGTTTGAGGAACCCTGAGGACATTAGTATGCAATTGACAGCAGGCATGTGCTAGAAGAACTTTCATTCCAAAAATTAAACATAACTCAGACCACAGAGGGAAAAGACGCCCATGCTGGTTTAGAAATGCATGAGACAATTATGTTTGTTACTACTGAAATGCATCATGATGTTAGGACTACTTAAAGCATAACAACCTATACTGCGCTGTGTACAGATTGCACTTGATGTACAGTATGTTTATATTAACTAGCTAGCAAACTAACAACCGTTATAGCCACATCAATACTGATGAGTAATTTTGAGTAATAATGATCAACGGTGACGTCAAGCTGCTTTCCGGCTGAAATCAAGCTATAACGGTTTTAGTTGCAGCGCCTGTGTGATGATAATATGTTCTAGAATGTAGTGACGTAAGAGAACAGCGTTCCATACGCTACATCGGCGTTTTCCGTCTTTCACGGAAATGCCCGATTTCACAGCGTAAAAGATGTTGGTGCTCTCTGTAAATTTAAATAAATAAATAAATAAATAAATAAATAAATAAGTGTGAGTATCCCGATCACATGCTTTCAATGAAGCGTCTGCAGGCCTGCAGAGTATATCTGGCATATTTATTTAATAAAATATATTTATTTTATAATAAAGCCTATAATAAGAAGAAGACTTTCTGCTCATTGTCTAAAAAAAATCATATTTAATACGTTTTTGTATTAAACTGTGGGGGTAGCTGTTCCGAGTTTCCACTTTCCTCTAACGCGTTCACACCCGCAAACTTTATATCATGTATTTGGGATGTGTCAATATCTACTGATATTTTAAGCTAAATAGGAGCATGTGTGGTCTTATAAACAGTTTATACGGAAATAAAAATAAATAAATAAATAAAATAATATATAGTATAACAATTATATCAATTAACATTTAATACATGAACAGGAGGTGAAACTTATTCGACTATTTTACTGTTAAATTAGCAGGAACGGTCAAGTGTAGCTGTGATCTACTGATGTGTACGGAATACTACACTCGTGCATTAGCTATAGTGGACATGTCTAAAAAGTAAATACTGTCCGTCACAGTCCCGTGATTCCGTGACACAAAGTGTACGGGTGTTTGATTAGACTTAATTAGATTGAAATGCGGGCTTTGTTTTTTTTGTTTGTTTGTTTTTTGTTGTTGTTAGGCCTACACTGACACGGATAAAAATTTTAAACATGTGTCAAAGGTTGTTATAATAATATTATAAGTATATAATAATAATAATAATTATTATTATTATTATTATTTTTTTTTATTATTATTATTATTATTATTAAAATAAATTTGCCTAAAATTATTTTAGCTCAAATCCTTGTAAATTCCCAGTTCATGCGTCCACTTGGGTACTTGAGATAGGGATTAAGGGGAAAGGCGTACCAGTCTCCGCTTGGGCTTGATAAGAGGTCGGTTCTGCCCGTTCATCTTGTGGTAAAGTCCGCACGCGTTACACAGGTAGTGGCCTGTTCCGTCCCGCCGCCAGAGAGGAGTAGAAGTGGCTCCGCAGTTCACGCATTCCCGGCCCTCTGCACGCACAAAACATGCACATTTGTAAACCACATGGACATGAAGCACTGACTAAAGTACAAACACATAGAAGTGACTATGGCTCAAAATATATGCAAGTATCGCCTAAATGATAAAATATGGCAAATTAAAGCGCACACAAGCATGTGCAGAGATGCGTGATACTCCACTCACAAGCAAACTAAATTCGCTTTTTAAAGTCGCATTTTAAAACAACACTACAGATAAACATAGTAAATATATATATATATAAAGACCTATATACAGTATAACATTGCTTTGCTTTGCTTAAAAATATAGCATAGTCAAATGCGCCCGACATGCAATAGTATAATTTAAAATTAACAAACACGACAACAGCAACAAAAAGAAGAAGAACAGCAGCAACAACAACAATAATAATAATAATAATAATAATAATAATAATAATAATAATAATAATAATAATAATATATTTTGAAGTGCACATCGTGCAAGATCTGAGTAGAGCTTTTTCAATAGGTGATGTAACGGATACAGGTCTTATCAAATCCATCATAATGTAGAGGATAAACACGAGGATGATATTTTGGAAATATAACTCCGTTTATTCGGAATACGGATTAAAGGTGTGCATTATTATGGGTAGGCCTATATTACGGGTCATGAGTATATTTCATTTCCTATCAAACAATCTCCCGGTCCGTCAGGCCATAATAAAGCTAGGGAACTAGGGATAGAATAAGGCACAATAATAATAATAATAATAATAATAATAATAATAATAATAATAATAAATCCAGAATTTTAATGTTGTGATTTGCATTGGGTTAATTTAGACTCCATGTGTAACTTGCTGTGTGTGTGTGTGTGTGTGTGAGAGAGAGAGAGAGAGAGAGAGAGAGAGAGAGAGAGAGAGAGAGAGAGAGAGAGAGCGCGTGCGAGCGCGCGTAATTAAAACAGTGCAGGCCTCTTTTCCCTCAGTTTGAGTGACAGTCGGAGCGCGCGCATGCTCGGTGTCACGCCGCTGCACTCGGCTCTGGTCCATACACAGAGAGGAAAGAAATACAAAGTGCCGAATACAAACTCGGTATATCATTTAGTGCTGCAGCAGCTTTCGGTCAGAGCCACATACAGGGAAAACTTTCGGTTAAAAATAAATAAATAAATAAATAAATAAATAAATAAATATTTTTAAAAAGATTTATGTCTTTACTTTCGTAACCCGTCCTATAGCCAAGTCAAAACAACTTGCTCACACTGTTATGTACAGCCTTATAATAAACCGTAACAGTTAAAAACGATTTGAACCATTTAATTTATTGCAAAAATTAAAAGAAATGTATTACGTGGGCGTCTCAATCTGCACTGTAATATCGCCTTGTGTTGCGTAAAGCTTGTTCCAGGTTTGTGGGCTGCAGCTCGACCACAAAATGAAAATTTCAGGTTTAAGTATGTACACACATGTACACACAGCAGGTGAGTGATATCTAAACTATAAAGTAGCTTATTATCGCCTTTAATGTAGCAAACCGACTTACACATACCACAACAAACTGGTAATATTCACATTTTCACCCGAGATAGCCGAGCATAAATCTAACCTAGACCGGTTTAATTAGCGACCTGTTATTTCGAATTTAACATCGTCACGTTCACATGTCGCGAGAACACACGGCACGTAAAAATATCGCGAGGTTTATTTACACTAAGCTAAAGCTCTAATTGGAAGAGTTGCGTTAGTTAGTTTAGTTCACAAATGCTAGCTTAGTAAACAGACTGCATGAGGTGAGTATAGTCATTTTCAGCAGCGTCAAAATGTGTCAACCGTATAACATTTTTTACATTGCTATTTGACGTATTTTTAATGAATGACTTAATTCATTAATCAATCAATTAATTGACGAAGCACTGTGGCTAACGAATTGTGCTGATAAGTGGTAACGTGGAAGAAATAACTGCAGACCGTTACTGTTCAACACTAAGACTGGGACCGGAAACAAATATATATTTATGATAAATAGCCTAAGGGTAAATAAAATATGTGTCTACAGCATAATATTAAGCTATAAGGTTTGTTTTCGGTTATTCTGGTTGTCTTAAATGCTATTATTAAGCTCAACTAGTAGGCTATGCTAACACAGTGTAAAAATAAACGTTAATTAAAAAATAATAAATAAAATGATGAGTAAAATAGGATGAGTCATTTTTTGACAGCGGTATTTTGCTAGTAAAACCGGTTTGGTTGCCGGTGACTGCGTGACCTTTTCCCCCCACTAATTTCCCTCCGTGTTTGGATAGAGATTCATGCAGCAGCATCCGGCCTCTCCATCAGAGTTTCAGCGCTAAAATAAACAGCGCAGCAGGCTGAATGTAAGTGGATTAACTTAAACACATAAAACACTGCGGAGACCGGGATCAGAAGAGATGAAAAAAAAAAAAAAAAAAAAACTGCAAACACCAGGACAAAAAAAAAACGGACTAGTCGGAACAAATTGGCCAATGTTTAATTATCCCGCATGGTGGACTTAATTCGGCTTTATCACTGGACAACAATAGATATAGTCTAATGTAGGCCTTTAATCATAAAGGAAGCGAAAGTAAGCCAGATGGTTACAAACGAATCTATGTCCAAATTTATTTACTTCTACTACCTCTTATTATTTAAATAATTTTACCTTTTAAACCACCCTATTTGTATTAGTTTATAGTCATCAATGATTATATTGAGAATATCCTTCTAATATTCCAGCATTATGCTTCCCTAATGATGTTGGTTTGCTTGACATGGATAATACAAGACCAACACACAAGCAGGTAATTGCGGGGAGACAGATTGTGGCCTTTCCTATGATTTGAGGAAACAGCATAGTGAAGTCCCCAGTGTTAAATTAACACTTCTCATATAAGGCCAGTTGGACACAAATTAACACTGCAGGTTTCATTTAAACACTGTAAGAGTTATTTCAACCTTGTGGATTTTTGCTGTGAGGCCCTGGCACTGGCAGACATTTTCAGGCCCTGACCCCGGGAGGCTGTTTGTGAGGAAAATTAGTAAAATTATAACAAATATAAAGGCCATGGTGAAATGCTTTGCCTATGTTGTGGTTAAGTTGAATCAAAATGGGTAATAAAGCGCACGCCTACCTGAACAGGACCTTGTTTTTGGTCTCGTTTTGGAACCATAACTAGAGGAGGACCCACCTAGCAGGCTGCTGGGTGGGAAGAGCCCCGGCCCGTAATCGGACACATAGGGAGGGTAAGTGGCGATGGGGTGATGCGCGGCAGAGGAGGATGATGCCACTGTGCCTGCTCCGATGGCCATGCTACGGGCGTGGGCTGCATCCAGCTTCATGCCCTCGGGCAGCTGGTACTTGATGCACTCTTTGTCTTCGGGCCGCAGTGAAGAACCAGAGGACTGCGAGGACACAGCTGGGTCTGGGGAAACATCTTTTGGAGGAGTGGGAGGGAACGTGAAGAGGTGAGGGCTGGCATGGCCAGCCGACAGTGAAGAGGAGGAAGAGGAAGAAGAGGAGGAGGACGAGGGCGGAGGAGGGTAGACAGACAGAGGCCCCGGGGAGCCATGGTGCAGCGGTGCTTTGGGAAAAGGGGGGCCCAGGTTCCAGGGTGAGGCCCCGTGGTGTGATCCGATCCCTTTACTGCTCTCCAGCCATGGCAGAGAGCCGTGCAGTAGTGACGGGCGACACACCTGACTACCTGAAAAAGCACATACAAACACATAGGCCTGTTAACAAAAAAGTCACCAGCCTCATCGCTTTTCTTCTTCTTTTTTTGTTTAAATCAAAACACTCAGTTTCAAGCCGTTTCAACCACATGACAAAAAACAGGCAATGGCATCACTAATAGACTGTCAGGTTTTAAAACCACATTGAAAACCACGAGAAAAATAAAACATTAGGAAACCTGTACCAGCTAAATAACAAATATTGTGTGGGTAATTATACAACTTCTGAGAAAATTGAGTGCAAACACATTTTATCATCACAGTGTTTGAGATTTTTTTAAATACAAAGTATAGCACGACTGACAATATAGCATCAATCTTAAACTGATCCAAAGGAGAATAATTGTAAATTAAAGCAAAATGATATACTGCCAAAACCTATAGTATCAAATTTACTACAGCATTTCGTTTGAAGTAAAATTCTAAGTAAAATTGAGTTATTATTAGTAGTAGTAGTAGTATAATAATAATAATAATAATAATAATAATAATAATAATAATAATAATAATAATAATTTTGGTGCATTTGAATTGAACTGTATCTAAATGAAAAACAATGCGGGTGATAATTCAGTACCAGGATTATGGTGTATGTATTGTGGTGTATGTATTGTGGTGTATGTTGCACTACATTTGCAGATCTAGTCTTATATCTCTGCGATGCTGAAAGAAACTAATTTCGGTTGTTTTACGTGTAGGAAAAAAAAAAAGAAAAAAAAAAAAGAACTTAAACGATACTGCAGGATGAAAGTGCGCTTGGGCCTGAAGGATTCACAATTAACACCTAATGCATATGTCATTAGCTCTCATTATCGAGGCCGTCGATACCCAACACTCCTCCCTCAGTATCTGCCTCAAGTGCGGGGAAAATCTGAAAGTACTGAGATGTCTGAAAGAGACGAGCTTCAAAAGAGAAACAAAGTCAGGCCTTTTCCTGCATGCACACGGCTCACGATGTAACGGCAATAAATTATCCCCAGTAACAACAAGAAGATTATTTCTCCACCCAGAGAATCTTTCATGTAGCTATCTTAAATGTGTTGGGTTATTTATAAGGCATCAACTCACTTTAAATAATAATAATAATAATAATAATAATAATAATAATAATAATAATAATAATAATAATAATTTAAATGAGCTTATTTAAATTTAACGACGTATTATTGTCAAGTTAGCAAATTAACTACCGCGGACACTTCTGTCACTTCAAATAAGAAGGATAAATAAATAGGCTTTGTAGAAATAATAATTGAATCTAAATTCAAAACGCCGATTGTGTAGCGTGTATTATTTTTTCTTACATGAAAAGCCCGCGAATGAAGAAAACAGTACATTTGAGTTAGAGTCTCAAATATGAGCTGACAGCAGAACACTAGAAAGATGTGAAACTAGTGGCACACCACTCGAGAGAAAAACACTTGTCTAAGTTCTGGCTTTTAGCAGATTTGTTCCCTTTTTTAAAAGAATTTATGAATGCAGTAAAGAAACGCTTGTTTGTTTGTTTGTTTTTTGTTGTCGTTGTTTTTTTTTTTACTATTAATCTTATATTACAGTCTACTTAGTAATTTAGTTACAAAATACAAACAAGCAGCAATAATAATAAGAAGAAGAAACTCAAAGCGTTGAGTTAAATTGAATTCCGCCTGCACATCCTGCAGTGTTGAGTTAATAAAGCTGAATTAGATATTTAAACATTAATAAGAAAATTCAGTTCAAGCAATAGGTGACACTTTAAACAGTGTAAGGACTAACTGAGCAGTGTATAAGTGTTGTATAGGTGCTGTGTGTGTGCTTGTTGAATGCGTGTTCGTTTGAAATGTGTTTGTGCTACAGTACTATAAAAGGCATCAGATGCTCACCGTGTGGCGGAGGGTACCTCTGCACGGCCCGGTTCCCGTAGTACGGGTGGCCGCTCTGTCCGTCGATATTGAAGAGCACGTCCATGTCTTCGAGCGGATACTGCGGCTCCATATACGAGTGGCCGAGTCCGGGGTGGTGCGGCTCCGCGTGCTGCCCGTTCAGCACCGGGTGAGGATGATGGTGAGGGTGGTGGCCTATCCAGCGGGTCTGCTCCGCGCTCACTTCCATCGTTTCGTTTTTAGCAAACGTTCATATACACGCGGGCGGAAATAATACACACACGACGAAAGTAAAAGACAACAAGTAATATTTATGAAAGTCCCAAATTCCGACTCTGATTAATCCAGACGTTTCTTCAGAAGTAACTTCCGAGGATCACCTGCAACTGAAGAAAAAAAAACTTTTACCTTGCCGTCCGGGTTGTTCTTGTTTTTTGTATCATTGGGTTAAAAAAAAAAAAAACAATGTCCGTTCTTCAGCCACTGACTGCTTCAATAAATAAACGTTCGACTAATAAAATGTCACATGGGATTTACAAACACACATAAAAAATGCAAAGAGCGCCCTCTGATAGCGATTTGTATACAAATAATAAATAAGTCCAGTGTTGTCCGAGTCCTGCTCCTACGGGTTTTTACGGTTTTTCTACTCCGTGACGGCGCACGCGGACTCAACAGGTCGGGTTGCTGTGGAGAGTGTCAGTGCGCGCGGACTCCACCGAAACTTTTAACGCACTGATCAAAATCTCTGTTTATGCACAGCGGTAAAACCTTCTAACCCAACCCCCCCTCCCTCCCCCTACTGACTACCTCTTCCCTCCCTCCCTCCCTCCCTCCCTCCCTCCGTCCGTCCGTCCCACCTCCCTCTCTTTACTCCCTGCCTCTCCGTCTAAACCTAGCACCGTCCCAGCATTGCTCTCTCTCTCTCTCTCTCTCTCTTTTTTTTTTTTTTTTTTTTTTTTTTACAGTGAAGGCATTCTTTTAGGATGGCGCCAGGCAGCTCAATGCTCGCAGACAGCTTGTGGC
>NC_030434.2:10838937-10883937 GCF_001660625.3 Ictalurus punctatus | reverse complement strand
GACTTTCTGAGATGTCAAAAAAAAAGAAAGAAATGGCTGAATAATTTGTTAATGTTTGTATCGACATTTATAACTCGCAAAACCTTTATCTGATGATGTATAAGTATTAAAAAATAAACTATTCCCCACTCGTAATTGTTTTCACACACACACACACACACACACACACACACACAGAGAGAGAGAGAGAGAGAGAGAGAGAGAGAGAGAGAGAGAGAGAGAGAGAGAGAGAGGTTTAATCTGTTTACATTATCACCCTGTTGTTTGTGCTCTATTTAGGCTACTGATATAGACGAAGGTTCTAGAACACGGGCTCAGCGCGCGAGCACGAGTACAATTAAACCGTTAGAATTTAAACTGGAACGCGCCCTGACGTCATCACTGCGACTGGCTTAGCTGATTAGCTTCATATGATAAATAAACAAGAACGAACAAAACGAAACTGAAAACGTCCCGCATAAGACATGAGGCAGTGGGGATATATATTCTACTATCATTATATCATTATATGATTTAACACCATGATGTATGTGAACACTGTGTGAACCTGTGCTAACTGTGAGGTCATTACTTCCTCTGTTGTCAGAGGAACGAGAAACGGAATTCTGTGAACGAAAATGTCGTGACTGTGATGGTGCAGTAGTGGCAACCCGAATTCTGCGCACGAGCTCAGCGTCATATAACGAAAATAGGCAGAGTGGAAATCCCTGATTCAGTGTGGGACAGAGATTAAACCCGGGACTAACGGTGTCTGGAGTCACAGCTAGGCCTCGAACGGTTAAAAGTGTCGTCGCGCGCTCAGACTTCAGCGGTGTTGAGAAATGTACATTTTCTGGTTGTTCATATGGAGTAACATAAAATATAATGCAGAGTTTATGGTTCTGGTAATTCACTGATAATTACTAAAATGGGAAGAAGAAGATTCATAATTAACTGTGCTACGATTAGATCTCAATCTCTCTCTCTCTCACTCTCTCTCTGTGTGTGTGTGTGTGTGTGTGTGTGTGTGTGTGTTTTCACACACCTTTTCCCCACTCTGGCTTCCCTATGAGGGAACATATCAGCTCATTTACTGACCCAAAATACAAAATGAAGCATTTCCCTGCTATTAGATATATTATTGCTCTGTGTTGATAGTCTTGTTGTCGATGTTTGTGGTGTTCGTATTGGTGCTAGTTGTGTTTAAGGTGGTGTTGTTAGTATTGAGAGCGTTGGGCTTTGATGTTGGCAATGTTTGTGTTGGTGGTGGTGATGATGGTAGTCTTAGTATTATTGATAGGGGTGTTCGTTTTGATGTTAGTGCAGATAGTGTTGGAATTCAGTGTTGGGGTGTTGGTGTGGCTGGATGTGTGTTTGAATGCAGTGGTAGTGCTGGTGATTATGTTGTTAGTGAAGACAGTGTTATATTTCTGTGTTGGTGCTGCTAATGTTTACAGTACTGGGATTGGATGCTGGTGGTGTTGGTGATGGTGATGCTCGTGTTGTGTTAATGGTATACTAGAGGTGTTAGTTATGGTAGTGTGTGTTAATGGTAAGGTAGGGGTGTTTGTGTTCGTGGTGTTGGTGTGCTTAGTGTTTATAGTGTTGAGATTAGATGTTGGTGATATTGGTGATGTTTGTGTTGTGTTAATGGTGTAATAGAGGTGTAAGTGTTTATAGTGTTGGGATCAGATGTTGGTGATATTGGTGATGTTTGTGTTGTGTTAATGGTATAATAGAGGTGTTAGTGTTGGTGATTTTGATGTTAAAGGTAAAGGTGTTGGTGTTGGTGATGGTGTTAGTGGAGATAATGTTGAATTTCCAAGTTGGTGGTGTTGATGTTGGTGATGCTAGTGTTGTGTTAATGGTATAAGAGAGGTGTTAGTGTTTATAGTGTTGGGATTAGATATTGGTGTTTTTGTTGATGTTAGTGTTGTGTTAATGGTGTAATAGAGGTGTTAGTTTTTATAATGTTTGGATTACATGTTGGTGTTGTTGTTGATGTTAGTGTTGTGTTAATAGTATAATAGAGGTGTTGGTGGTGTTGGTGTTAAATTATAAGCCGGTGCTGATGTTGCTCTGCTCTGCTCTTATCTGCTCTTCGCCCAGATCCTGCAGGATCACAGAGGCTGATTAAGAAAGAAGAAGCGCAACCATAATGATGAGCCATAATGAATCCTTATCTCTCCCCTCCAGATCATCAGCCTTTCAGCGCGCCATGGTTTTGTTACATGGGATAATTTATTGCATCTAATACATCACAATGAATCTGATTGGGCTGCTGCTGCTGGTGGTGGTGGTGATGAGAAGGGGGGTGGGGGGGGTGGGGTTGTGTAGCGATGGCCAATGTTTGTGAAAGGGGGTGTTTTTTTAATCCCAGGGGGCAATGAAAAATGTCTTTGCGATTTTTAATTGGTACAAATATAAGGGGATCTGATAAAAAAAAAATGAAGAAAGAAGTATAAAATAAAAAAAGGGAGTCAGGGGTAATCTTGCCTTCCAGTGTGCACTCGCCTATAATTAAGTGTGTCAATTCCAACCAGAACAACATCGACCTTCTATCACTGGCAGAGATCCCAATTTCACCATGATTTATTTCTCACCGAGAGCAGATAATTAATCATAAACACCGAAAACAGTGCAGCAACGCGGAGATAACGGAAATATTTGCATCTAAAAAAGATGCGATGGAGCTAATTCATCCCTCCAAACCTAAACCGCGGCATTACTGAAAAACCGCCAAGATTTCTAATTCTCCATGACCAGTCTTTGGAGAAATATCATTAAACCACGGAGAGAGAGAGAGAGAGAGAGAGAGAGAGAGAGGTGGAAAGATGGGTTTGGGTCTCTGTGGTGGTGATGTATATGTCTTGGTGGTAGACTAATACAGAAGCAATAGCACAGATAAAGATTATCGTCATGAACCGAAAAATACCCTTACAACAAAATAAGATAAAAGATACAACCGCTGATACAACGAGAGTGTGGGGTTTACTTTTACCTATCTTCATTATCTTATCATTCTCCACAAGATAAGAGAACATTAGAGATAATAATAATATTTATAATTAACAACAACAACAACAACAACAACAATAATAATAATCATAATAATCATAATAATAATAATAATAATAATAATAATAATAATAATAATAATGGATTCTGAATGAATTAGGATTCTGGAACCGGAAGGTTGTTAGTTCAAATCCCAGGACTGCCAGAAAGCCACTGTTTGGCGCTTGATCAAGGTTTTTATCCGCCAGCTACATGCTTGGATTGCATTCTACCTCGCATCTAAATCACTATAAAACCGCCTGCCAAATTATTATTATTATTATTATTATTATTATTATTATTATTATTATTATTATTATTATTATTCACGATGGTTGGATTGTTGTTTTGGTTTTACTTACCATAAAAAATGAACATTTGCAGCAGTAATTAACTGATGAGCATCTTTGTCCATGCCTCTCTATTGCTGTCTTTCTGTCTCTCCCTCTCTCACTCATTCTCTATCTCTCTGTGCATGATCCGTCATTTCCAGTGTTCTGGTAGACTCGACCAGATTGTATCGGTTTATTTATTTCCTCCGCTATTTATTCATGCCAGAAAAAAAGGAGGAAAAGAAAAAGATGAGGGGAGATGAAGGGATAGAGACTGACGAATGTCAAAAAGAGAGATGAGTGCAGGCAATATTATGAGCGAGACTGTGGAAAATAAAAATAAAATAATATCTTTTTTAAAAAACAAAGCACAAGGATAGAGGAGAGGGAGAGAGAGACGAGAGCGAGAGAGCACTGAATGCTGTGAGACATTTCCTTCACATTAAGGTCGGGAATATGTCAAGGATTCGCTCAGAAGGCAAGGAGATATGTGTGAGAAGGAGTCAACGCAATTCAGCATTTAACAACAAAAATAGCTTCCGTGTGCTTCAAATGCTGTGTCTTCTGAAGGTCGGACTGACGGCCTGCTTTTTTCCTATCACCTCGCACCATCATCTCTCTCTCTCTCTCTCTCTCTCTCTCTCTCTCTCTCTCTCTCTCTCTCTGTATATGTGTACGTGGAGATGCGCGGGGAGGTGTTGATGGAGAGATGGAGATGGAGCAGATTAAGCTAATGAAATGGACAACAAAGGAGAATTAGGGACAAACGCCCCCTCCTTACACCACTGTCTGCCCCCAAGAGGGTCGCGCGCACAATAACGTGGCTTTATCAGCGCCGAAAACGCGCTCTAACGAGACATTTATTATCGAGCGCGTGCGCGCGCGCCACCTCACTCCGGTGTGGAAAGGGTTCCTGAGCGCGAGGACCCGCAGGATTCCCCCTTTATCCTGCACGCTTGCAAAAACACCTTGTTTAACTGTCTGTCTGTCTGTCTGTCTGTCTGTCTATCTGATAAGTTTCAGGCATGATCTCTGTGCGTCTCAATTCTGAAGGTCTCTAGTCTGTGTCCTGCTGTACCGGAACCAAATTGTTTTGTGTTCGTGGAACGTGTTGTTTTGAGCATTCCTAATCACCCCGCCTTTTGCTCTCTCTCTCTCTCTCTCTCTCTCTCTCTCTCTCTCTCTCTCTCTCTCTCTCTCTCTCTCTCGGTTCTTCTTCTCCTCTTATTATTATCTAGTAGACTAGACATTTTTAGTTCTTATTTCACTCGAACCTACGTAATAGATGTTTTGATTTTATTTGTGACCTGTTCTAATTGACATTTATCATTCTTCATCAATATATCTGTGTGCACTATATATACACTATGCTTTCTGTATCATTCAATTAAGAAGCTTTCATTGAACGATGGTGTCGGTGTGAGTTGTTCCCGAGCTCGGACGAGAGGAAATCAGCCAGTGCAGGGTCAAAATTCTGGTTCTGTGACTGGTATCGGATAAAGAACTCTATCTATCTATCTATCTATCTATCTATCTATCTATCTATTTATCTAGTAGATATTTAAATATATGCATTAATACTCATTATTTAAAATTTTCTGTCTGACGTATAGGACAGGACACACCTGAAGAGATGAAGGTAAACATATAGTTATCTATCTATCTATCTATCTATCTATCTATCTATCTATCTATCTATCTATCTGTCTAGCGACTGATATATAAGATGGGTGACCTGTATATTTAAATATAAGTATGTCATGGCATGGCGGCGTTCTTTGTCCTACACCGCAGTAATTATAAATCTCTCTCTCTCTCTCTCTCTCTCTCTCTCTCTCTCTCTCTCTCTCTCTCTCTCTCCTTTTTAAATGTCTCCTTTTTACTCGCTTGACGAATTAATTTAAGTGTTATGAGGACGGAGGGGGTCTTTAAGCTGCTTACTCAATGGCTATTTGTTGGCATCTTGAGTGTCTGAGGGAGAGAGAGAGAGAGAGAGACAGAGAGAGAGAGAGAGAGAGAGAGAGAGAGAGAGAGAGAGAGAGAAGAGGGGGGGAGGATGGGGGCAGCAGATCTTGATTTTCATTGCAATCTTTTGGAACAAATAGCCGAATGGTTTACCGTTTACCCCTTTTTTCTTCTGCATGGCGACGCACTGGCGCTGCAGGCTCGAGCGAGCGCGAGCTAAGATGACCAGAGAGAGAGAGAGAGAGAGAGAGAGAGAGAGAGAGAGAGAGAGAGAGAGAGAGAGAGAGAGAGAGAGAGAGAGTCTTTTCGGAGGGCGCGGGCTATCAGGTGTTCTCTCTCTGTCGCCCCCTCCACATAACTACCATACACACACACACACACACACACACACACACACACACACACACATACATACATTCGCACGCGGCTTCGGATTACAGCAGATCGGGCTTGTACGCGTTGTGCTTTTGCTGCCGCGCGCGTCTTGAAAAAAAAAAAAAAAAAAAACATACGAGTGTCAATGAGCCCAAATATCAAATAGCATTAGTGGGCCAAAGCCAGTGTGGGTGTGTGTTTATGCCCCTTCTTCCTCTTGTCTTAGTAAATGGTCTGTGTCAGGGATCTGTGCGCTGATAAGGAGCTGGGCCACTTAGAATAAATACTGTAAATATAACAGGGTGGTGGGATTCACCTCTACTAAATCGATTTTTAAAACGGTTTGGATTCCCCCCTTTTTTTCTTTTTTTTTTTCTTTTTCTTTCTTTTTTTTTTTTTTGGCTTTGTTGCTGTTTGATGATGTTTTTTGTTTTGTTTGCACGTTACTTTTACCCAGAACATTTGTGAGTGGGTTTTATGAATCTGTTATATACCTGTTATATCTGTTGCTTTTAAATGACAGATCATTTTTGGAAGCAAAGTTTAATTTTCATAATCAAATTTGATACATTTAACGTTTAAAGTGTTTTCTCACACACTAGAATTCGTAACTCATTCAGAACATGCAATATAATAAGAGAATACTAGCTACATTAAAGTGCACTCCCAGAAAAAAAACAAAAACAAAAACAAAAACAAAAAACAACTTCACAAACCAAATAAACCATGTCACCTTAAAAGTACATTTACTCTACCTTTAATAGCCTATACATTTTTATTTCATCTGGAAATGTGGATGTAGTGCAGTTTTAAAAAGGATTCAAAGTATGCTTTAGAGTAAAGCTTTAAATCGTGTATACTACATGCACAGTTATAGATAAAGGATACTTAATCAGGGTTTACAGTTTAGTACCCTTTTTTCTGAGAGTGTAAGTAGTAGTAAATACAGGACTATAGGAATGAATGTGGCACATAAAGAGGATATAAAAGGGCTACATTATAGTGCAGCTTGGGCTTAAGACGCATAATGAATAGAGTTAATATTTTGTGAAGATGTGTTTTGTGTGTGAATGAAGAGGCTACTAAAGGAACTGATATTAGAACAATAATATATGTGCTTGTTTTAGTCAGAATATGGTGCAGTCTGCCCACTGGGCTCTTCTTCTCCTAATTGGCTGTTAGCCTTAATGACCTGGAAGGGAGTTGATATAAATGATATTTAGTTTAATTAAAATCGTATAAAATGACAGAACCCTATAAACTAAGAAAAAGCATAAAGATAAGAAGAAGCATATTATATATATATATATATATATATATATATATATATATATATATATATATATATATATATATATATATATATATATATATATATATGTAATAGTATAGTCATTTAAATTTGCAGTGGGAATGTAATTGTGTGTGTTAAATGCACGCAGCCGGAAGATCAGTGAGCGAGTATGAAATGACTCATTCATGTTTTCACTCCAAAACACCTGCAGTCAATCTAATAATAATAATAATAATAATAATAATAATAATAATAATAATAATAATAATAATCCATCAGCCACTTTGATCTCGATTCAAATTTCCTGGTGTATAATTTATTCAGAGCAATTAATCTAGGTAATTGAAAAAATCCCCGCGCGCGCGCAGAGCGCAGGTCTGTATAAAGCAGTTTAAATCCGCTCACAGGAAGGATTTTAAAGCACAACTTTCCCATCTTTATAGCGCACCGAAGCCCCGTATTTCATTATCAGCTCTCAAATAACATAGGCGCTGGCACCTTTTGGCTTTAAATATAAATAGTATATAAATATAAATAAATAAATAAATATGTGTAGTGCGCGGCGTTTTCAGAATTCGGGGCGTGTTTATTTTATTTTTGATTGACACTCGGGATCATGGTTAATCCCCTCTGCTTCACTCCAGCCCTTTTATTTTATTTATTTAATTTTTTTTTCCATAACTCATTTCTCGGAGCGCGAGATGCGGGACCGTGATGGTTGCCTGGGAGACGGTGATAGCGCCCAAAGCCCATTTCCATGTCTGTTATATGCGCGCGCGCCAGGGGCCGTTATTTCGAGCGCGTAGCCCCCCGTTTCTTTCTTTCTTTCTTTCTTTTTTTTTGCAACAGAGGTCGTCACAAAGTCATTCAGCCAACACAGCGTACACTTACGATGTCTCTCTCTCTCACACTCCTTTTTTCCCCTCCGTCACGAACCTGCAGGAGCGCGCGCAACATCAGCATCCTCCTGATGACGTCCATCTCGCGCGAGGATGAACTGGCCCTTTATGATCCAATGAGCTCGGATGCCACCATATCATTTAACTCTCTCTCTCTCTCTCTCGCACGAGACAAAGCTCTATAATAAGGAGTGCTTATTTATCTCTGATTTTGGGTTCCATGCAATAATGACCCCTATGTGTGTATTTATTCGCGCATCTGTGCGTCTGAGCTTTAATTAGGCTAATCTCTCAGTACACACCGAGACACACCGCGTGGCACTCACTCACCTGTTTGGCTTCTTTACAAAAAAGAAAACTAGTTTGTTTTAGGTACACTAATGGCACGAATTATAAACGATTCTAAACAACTCTTCCGATTCGCTCTCTGCATTGCCCGCTGAATAATCCCCCCTCTCTCTCCCCCCTCCTGTGCGTGAGAGAGAAAGTTTGTAATGTGTGCAATAAGGGCAGCTAGAGAGGCTTCATTAGTGCCTTTGGTTCGGTAATAAGCTCTATCTTCTCTGTGCACCTTCACAAAGTTTGCGCGTGAAACCTGTGAGGCTGATTACATATGAAACATATTGAATATATAAACATAGGAGGGGAGTGTTCAGGCTATTGATCGGGCTATCCAAACATTTCAACTCTCTCTCTCTCGCTTTCTTAATTGTACACGAAGCTCCAGGCTGAAACGGAGGGGGGGGGGATACTAACCTAAATTAAATAAATATTCTAATTAGAAACGATTTGTTTTATAGCTTTGCTTTTGCACCCAGTCCGTAATTGCTTTTCAAGCTCTTCGTTTCAAAACAATTGATAAAGAAGTGCAGGGAGATTGGGCCTGAAGAGCTGCACAACACTACTGAGGCTAAATATAATAAACATAAATAATTACATGAATGAATAATTATAGAAATAGACTCGGGGCATCGCGGTAAAAAAACAAAAAAACAAAAAAAAAACCCACAAAAAAATAAACACTAAAAAAACAACAACTTTGTATTAAGTGATAACGCTGATGCTTCTGAAACGTTTTTTTTTTTTTTTTTTTTTTTTTTTTTTTTTTTTTTGATTTCAAAGAGTAGACAGAGAGGAAAAGGGAAAAACTTCACACACTAAACTCCTGAAGTCATTTGATAATTAAAGCAATTAAAACGACGCGGGAAAACATGAAACCATTCTATCAGAGTGAGGGATATTTACCCCAGTGCCAATGTCAGGATCAAAAGATGTTTGCAATTCTGTTATTTTATACATTTATAGCCTGTAATTATGCTTAATTCAAGTCGAATCCAAAAAAGAAATAAAATGCACCAAATTCCTCCACTGATGCTGTATGTAGCACACTGATTAATAACCACTGGAAGGTCTTTAAATTTATTTTTGTTTGTGTCACCTTGGAGTGTATTTTAACCGAAAGGGGGCGTCAAATAATGTTCAAGTCAATAAACATTAAGAACCTTAAGAACATTAGAAATAATACATATTAGCGGCTGTAGTAGGGACACTCAGAGAATAAAGTAATTTATTATTATTATGTGATTATTATAACGTGATTTTTATTTAACTGCTGAAAGAAAACTTTACTAGATGGTTGTTAGAGACTGCTCTAGCCAATCAGAGTGGAGATTTGTCTTAAGGTCACATGGTAAGTTTTTAAAGTGAAGCATGATGTGGTAACTATGACCTTTGACATGTTCTCATAGCCTCCGTTTTGATCTTTATAGATGTATAAGATGAAATTGATTCCGAAACATAAAACTATTGACTTTGAACAACAATGAATATTTTTTTAAGACTAGGAAAAAAAAAACAAAAAAACATCAGAAATCACCATGTATGATGTTTTCTAGACTTTAATAGAAATCTTGAGCAGTTGTCGTCTTGATCAGTTTGCCCATTCAACATGTAGCTTTGTAGGAAAAAGAAGGCAAAGAGTTACAGACTATCTTTTAGGGCAGTGTTTCCAGTCCGGCTCCTTTAGTCCCAGTCAGTCAGTTCAGATAATATAGTATTTCTTGTTAAAACAAACAAACAAACAAAAAACAAACAAACAAACAACAACAAAAAAAACATTTATATCTCTTTATGAGAATCAAATCTGTTTTGCTGGAGCAGGGAATTCACTTCACATACATAACGGTGAAGCACTATGGCTAACAGACACCAATCCATGTGAAAAGAACTTTCACTGGGTGGTAGATTAAAGGAATACGATGAACATACAGTACTTATAAGGTGCTCACTACTGTTTAGTTTTAATTGTGGTTTGGAAATTTGCTCAGAACTTGGAAAAATTGAACGAGCCAGATGAACTGAATTCATGCAGATGTAAAAGTTGTGTTTTAAACCAATACAGCATAAAGGGGTGAGTTTTATAAGACTGTTGTGTCATAAAACAAAGACTTGGACTACTTTACACTGTCACACATGTGGCTGATCAGAAGTTGGTGTGCTATAGACTAGACTTTGTGTTTTAGTGAGTTAGGGTGAAGTTTAGGAAGAGTTTGTGATGTCAGTGTGATGAGTATGAAATTTGGAGAAAAGGGCAAGTTAGGATGAAACATTACACTGATTTGTGATCAGTGTGTAAGCTGGACTGTAGGTTGTGAGAATGTTATGATAAAACAATTTGCAAAAAAAAAAAAAAGCATTATTATAATTGTCACATTTAAAGAACGCTATTCCTCTTCATCTTATTATTATTAGTAATAATTTTCAGACAGAAACATCTGCTTTTCTGCAGTTTCTCGTGTTTCACTTAAAAAAAAAAACAAAAAAAAAACCCCACCACAATACATAATATGCATCTTGTAAACACATATTTCCAAGTACAATGATCATATTGTCACCAAATCACACACCACTGAAATGTGATGTGATGAAAGTTAACTTATTATATTTACAATCCCATTCAGTCACTGAAGGAGTGATGGGAAGGAATCGTTGGCTTTTCACTCTCTTCTCCCTCAGAGTACAAAGGACCTTGACCCCATTTCACCATTGACCTTTGCTTTGGACCACACATTGAAGTTCACCTTCAAATCTGCCTTGACTGCTAACACAAAACACACACACACACACACACACACACACACACCCTCTCTCTCTCTTTCTTTATATTGTGTTACACTGAGACAAATCATGTGCTTACTTGGTAATTGAACTCAGTGGTGTGTAAGACTCTCGATCCAAAACACTTTCATTATAAATTAGACTGTCCATCTAAAACAAAGGAAAAACCCCCAACAACCCTGATGTCATGCCTAGTAACATCTCAACTCTGCGTAGACAGTACTGCAGTTCTTTAGCATAATATTTAAAGGTAAACACTGAGCAGAGAAATATCTCTCTCACACACACACATATGAATTAAATGCTATACAGTGATGGTGATGTAAGTGAAGCACATGGTGATGTAAGCTGGCATTAGCTTAAATCAATGCTGTGATGATAAATCAAATGTAATGATACACCGCAAGAAAATAATCATACCATCAACCTCATGCCGTTGTAGTACAGTTACAGGGCTCTGACGAATCATATTTTAAACTATATTTAATTCATTAATAAAAGAATCAACTACCATAGAGTTAAAGTTAGCTAATCGGACAACGTTGTGATTGGTGTACTGACTTACACACTCCTTCTTCATATGGTTTAACACTGGTTTGTTGCATACTGGGGTGTCTTGCCTTATTTTCTTTTGTTTGTAAAACATTTACTAAATTGTACCGCACTGTCCTGTGTTGTAAGCACACGTCTGCACGTGCTCTTTATGTAGAATGTTTGTAGATCTTATTTAGTTCTGTGTCTCGTGTGGTTAGTGTGTTGTTTCATGTAGCACCATGGTCCTAGAGGAACGTTGTTTCGTTTCACTGTGTACTGTACCAGCTGTATATGGCTGAAATGACAATAAAACCAGTTGAACGTTGAAATTGTGTTTAGCAATTAAAAGCTCGGGAAATGTGACTGAGGATCCATTTTGCTTTGACTGAAAATATTGTCTGTGACCTACACCATGAAAAGAAAGGCAGTTCCCCCCCAGTTGATTACAAAAAATAAAGTTATTTTGTTTTTCGATTCAGTAGTAACGATCATCATTTTCATCACTCGCGTGCAACCGAAAAAAGGATTGTATGATGATCCGGCTACATAATACAGAATATTTAAATCTGTAACCAGTTACATGTTTAAAACAGATATAAAACAACATGTACGAGTTACTCCTGGTGTCAGCCTTCATAAGATTTAGGCATCTACATTATTGTGCTCCTTTTTCGCATAAAATAAGAATATGAATAGCTGTGCATTTGCAGGGTCACCTGCGTAACCCTGACAGGCCTTGAGAGTTCTCATGACTGCTTACGTGTGCGTGCGTGTTTTCTGCAATCCAGGCCCTGCATCCAGGCTCTGATCAGAGAGCGAGGGCACGGCCTTCCTATCTCCTGTTTTAATGAGCGGCGCTATGGGTACCGTCGTGCATGTGGAAGACATTTCTTATCGCGTGGAAACAAAAAAGGAACGAGCATAAAAGCTGCACTTCGCTTTGATTCGTCCAATTGCACAGCGACGATCTGATTCAGGCGTCTACATCTGCCTGCGATTAACGGGAACGACAGGTAACTCGGGCATATTTAACAAGATATTAAAGACGACGCAGAGCTGGAAGCGGCCAAGTGCGGGCCAGGGCAAAGTGTGTGATCAGCGGAGGAAACAGGAGAGGCTGAGCATCAGGTGAACTGGAACACTTAAGAGCTACAGCGTGTAATTTAAACACACACATGGGCCCTGGCATGGCCACAAAGGCTAGGATTTTACTCCACAGGAGATAAAGTTAAAGGGCAATGTGGTTTTGTTCCTACTGCAGAAACTCTGTCGTTCTGCATGGCAAAAAAAAAAAAAAAAAAAGAAGAAAAAGAAAAGAAAACCCGTTTAAGGGCACTTTCTCCTGCGAGCATGCATCTTAAACAAAAACTTGGCACAGGCACAGCACCTGGAGGGAGATGCTTCACGCTTACAGGAAATTCCGAGCATCAGAGGTCTTTGGGGATTGAAGCTTACAACACCACCACACCGAAGCGGTCACACGTGCCTACTTAATACGAGCGCATATTTCAGACAGATCAGTCTATTATAATTAATTCTTATTCATCTGAATGTATTATTATTAATAATATTATGACTAATAAACTCATTTCCCTTTGCAGGATAATTGCTCGGTGGTGAAGTGGAAGCATGTGACTAAGGCTCTGCGCTAGAACTGACAGAGAGTCGGCCTTAAGCAAAACCCTTAACCCTGAACTGCTCAGCTTTCTTTGGATTGGATTCTGCATCACTTTCAAGTCACTCTGGATAAAAACGTCTGCCAAATACCGAATGTCAACGTAGTACCTCCTAAAAGAGCATGAATTTGCAATCATTCTGAGCGAATTTGAATCCCAGAGCACTATATCTAGCTCTCCTCCGCCACACTACTCCTGTGTGTGAGAGAACCGTGCAGCTACTCGAAGCCACTCTGTATACGTGAGCTAACGGACGCCTGTGATTGACAGTGGAGAGAGAAACCCCAGCGTTCTCACGCAGAGAGCCAGGACAGATATGCGTTCACGGAATACAGGGCATGACCTATAACGATCTCCTGAAGAAACTTTACACAAACTCCACCGGCCGTTTCGTTTTGTATAAATTAGAAACCTGTAAATGATCCCGACCGCCCGTTTCATAGCGTTCCGTAAATGTATACAAAAGTAATGACCACCCACTGTGGAAAAAACAGCTTTTAATTGAATCCATAATAAAAGGAAACTGCACTTCCAGTCTAAATAAATCAGAACAATATTTAAAAAGGCTGACTAATGTACAGACGTATTTTTTTTGTCTTCCTTTTTTCAGTGATGTGATCCCGATGAGTCAGCGCACGGCTGAACAAACTTGGATGAGGATGTATAACCTCAACGCGCGCACACACACACACACACACACACACACACACACCTACTGAATAGTCGTTGGCTTCCGTACAAAGATCAAATACACGTATCATAGGGTGATTGACATAAAAAAATTAACATATAGCCTTTTTGAAAATTTCATTTTAAAAAATACATAAATGACTACAGAGACTTTGATTAAAAGGAAGAGAGGAGGAAAAACGTCCAAATCGAGACCACAGGAGGGAGAGAGATGGAACTGAAATAAAGCGTGATGTGAACAGAAAGGCAAGGAGAGAGAGCACGAGAGTGAGACGATCAGTGCGCTTTACGTTTCCTCTTTTTTGTTTTTTTGTCTTTTTTCTTGCCAGAACACTTCACACAGTACCAGGGCTGATCCTCTGGGGGAGCAGCTATGATTCCTACACAGGGCCTGAAAAACAAAGTGAGAAAGAGAGAGAGAGGAGTGAGAAAAAGATTTTTATGTGGAGTGCGATACACAGATCTATCACGTACTGTATGTACCACAAAAACTCTAGTGTATGTCGGTTGATGTGATGCCTCGAGCTAGAAATGAGAAAGCATAGTAGTTAAACTGATATTTAACACAAGTATAATCATTAAAGTATTTTTATAATTATCTTTTTTTCTCTTTATAATTTTTTTTGTATAATAATAAAGGGAAATAAAGCATTTCCCTAAAAAAAAAAAAAAAAAATTAACAGATCAATTTAAACAGGCAAATTACATTACAATAATGTAATAAAGCAGGAAATGCTGATTTATATGCATACAAAAGCTTTGCTATTTACTTTTAGAGAAACTCTATCGTTTCTCTGAGAACCTACAGAGGACTACACGGGAGGAAGGGATCCTTCCTCATGAAAGATTAATGAATAAAATAACAGATTTTGTGCATTGTGATGAGGTTGAGTTGTCATTCTCACCAGTGATACCAGTCATCGCACTCATCACAGCCGATCATGGGACTGCCATCATCAGGTTTATTACAGCCAGGGCAGATCCAGATCTTATTACCCCACTCGTCACGAATCTGTGGGCCACACAAACACGACAAAAAAAATAAATCTGTAGAACCTGGACAACCTCATCAGAGTAACAGAGTCGACGGTGAACATGGGGACGGACTCTATTTAACTAGTTTTTGATACTTAACATAGCTGAAATGTGATATAATACATACGGCACAGTTTGATATGATTAAACTGTGGATAAAAATAATCAGAAACATTAAGCAGTCTCTTTATATAGTTACCATTTAAATCATTCATTATACGCATATAGAATTAGCTCATAATAAGAACTGGTAGAAGAACTACAAGCGATCCATTGGAGATAAGTAATGGGAGCAACGTGCACTAATCGGGAGGAACACACGTTGGATTACTAAAAAGACGACGGCTGTACAACCAATACACACACACATACCCGTGAGCCAAAATGGCTATGGAAGTACAATCATTTCAATCAGATGATAATGATGACGATGAGCCTCACCACGTAAGCGCTGACCGTCTCCGTGACGACGCTGCAGCCACGAGCTTTAGCCTGGCTGGCTGGGGCCTGAAACACCGGAGGCGGAGGAGGTGGCACCAACACAGGTGGTGGGAGAGGTGCGGGGACGACTGGAGGTGGGACAGGGGGAGGAAGGGCAGGAGGAGAACGCATCCGAGCACCGGGACCGGAGCGCGACACCGGCGTCCGAGGAGGTGGTGGAGTAGGTTCCAGGTCAGGGGTTACCTTACTGATGACGCTGAGAGAAAGATGGAAAGAGATAGAATACCCTAAATTAATACTAATATTTAATACAGAAAGGTCAAGGCTTTTTTCCCTCCCCATGTTCGACGTCATGTACATAACGCTGTATTCTTACTGACCAAAAGCAGCAGGGATAATAACCATAACACACAACTTATTATTTCAGTTACTATAAAATGTTACAGACATTAAGAAAGAACAATAAACACTGTGTACGCACTGTGTAAGTGTTACTGTTTGATTGAATAGTGGGTTATGAAAATGACATTGTATGTGTGCATTCAGTTTCATATAGAACTTTTATTTTATTCAAAGTTTAAATTATAAATGAACCTCAGTGACATAGTTAAGAAAATTTTTACCGTTGACTCAAACACTGTAGGACGCATTTGAAATACAACTGTGTCGTGTGTGCGTGTGTGATATTTAATTTCCCGACACACTAACACCTCCTTTACATTCCAGTAACCGTGCTCTCGACCTGTAATAACGAGGTGCGAGCGCTAGCGCATCCTTGACAGCACTCAAGCTGGCCTCTGTGCCTTTCATCTCTTAACATGTGATGTAAGAACAGTAGTTACGTCTGTCCTAAATAATAATGGTGTAGTTTTTATGAATTAAAAGTTGAAGATCGTGCAATATTAAAAATCATTTTCTGTAAAATAAAACAGCCTTTTTGACCTTTCAATACTGAAACGATAATGAGCTCGGATTATACATAACAGACATAAGGAAAGAAAATACACTCCTTATCCAGTTTGTGTGTTATATGATGCAAGGTTAATCTCAGCGCAAGTAATCCTGCTTGACCCCCCGCTGTTGCCAGGCAACAGTGTGATTGACAAGGCCAGTGAGTGCAGGCAACCCCGGTCACCGTGGTTTTGACCCTGAGAGGGGTGTGCCAAGCGGCCGGCTCCGGTTACACGCACAGGCGTATGGTCATTATTTATGTCTTATCTGAATGACACCTTGAAGGTACATGCACACACGCATGCACAAACACACTCTCTGTTGTGCGCACACTTCACTGACAGCTCTCCTTCAGATGCTGTGAGGTGTGGGCTGATCAGGAAGTGACCTCACGATTCCCTCATGACCGTCTGAGGTCAAAGGTCAGGGGCATCCACGCTGCCTCGGGCATCAATGGAGCCAGTGTTAGGGTTTTAAATGCTTGCCACAAAACACAAATATACGCAGATACACGCCCTGACACCAGCGCCACTCAGCTACCTAACCAACGCAGCGGAGGGCCGTCAGATTTCTTTAAAAACCTAAATACGCTAAAATGTTTTGTATCCTAAGAGCTGCTCTCTGCAGACAGAACAGATATCAGCAGTAGCGCTACACCACGTATTCCCATGGCATAAACCACGGAAGATGAAAACTGTACCTCTTTCCTAATCAAAAGATTTTATCCCAAACTTTTCACTGGTTCAGACTTGGGTTTACTGTTGAAGATATATAGCTATACATTTTATATACATCTTCAACACAGCTAGGCCGAATCCCAAATGGCTTCATTAGTATCGAATTTACATTTTGTCCCAAAAGTGTTGAAAGTAACCTTTTCAAGAAACGGACAAAAATATACAATGAGAAAGAAAAGCACTCTGAAACTGAAAACGGTGAGCTCGGTGGCAAAAATGTAAACTGGTCTTCAGATCAACAGCGTTCGTGTGTTAACAGTTTCCTAAACTTCGTCTTCGCTAATCGTGGTTTATAAATGCGCTGCCTGAGTTTCCTTTACGCTTTCAAACTTTTCGCTTACATTCGCCGTTCTGGCACAGATCTCATGTGTGGGCGGGGCTTAACGCCGAATTACTCTCAATGGCTAGTGAGATTTGGCTCGACAGCTCGAGTGTCCAGCTGAGAAGGAGGAGGACGACGACGCATCAGTCGTATCAGACCCAAATACCAAATATTAATTACGAACTAATATACTGATTAAGTAAGTAAGTAATTTCCACTACAAAGTACGAACACTATAACTACACAGTGAACCGCACGCAGAACTCTTTCCAACATTCGCCACACTGAAGCCTCTACTTCCTGGTCAGGGAGCTGTCGATCAAAACCTCACTAGCCAATGAGATTAAATCAGTGTTAAGCCCCGCCCACATGTGAGATCTGTACCAGAATGGCGAATGTAAACATGTGGAGCATGAACGAAAACCCTGGCAACACCTTCATGAACCATGATTAGTGAAGATGAAGCTTAGGAAACGCACGAATGATGTTGATTTGCAGCACATGTTACATTTTCAGTTTCTGCTGTTCTCTCTCATTGCATATTTTTTTTGTTTCTTGAAAAGTTAATTTCGGCAAAAATTTCATTCCGTACATTCAGTGTATTTGGTTACTATACACGGCATAACATATTGGCACTTAGTGCACTATAGGCCCAAGAGAACACTGTTTATGACTGAGCCTCAGTGAACGCATTTCATGTTTCTAATGATGTCTGTTGGAAATGAATTCGCTGCATTTCAAATGATGTGCCATTTACCCAAACGCTTAGATAATGTGCCTTTTAATAGAACAGAACTTGGGACCTTAAACATGAAGTTCAAATGAACATTCAAATACTGCCCCCAGCCCCCCACCCTGCACACACATCCCCAAAACATAAGCAATGTTGAGGGCTTTGTTCATATGTAACAGTCACTATCAAAGTGCATGCGTGAGAGAGAGTGAGAGAGAGAGAGAGAGAGAGAGAGAGAGAGAGAGAGAGAGAGAGAGAGAGAGAGAGAGCGCGAGCGAGAGAGAGAGAAAGAGAAAGGCCAGTTGATTATGTTCAGAGACCAGAGTACAGGTGCAAGGGAGGAGCACAATAAAGCAAAACGACAAAGACATAATACACGATCACACACACTTGCAGAATAAAGGCCTTCCTGTCGTCACACACACACGGACATACGTTAATGTTTCCTGCCTTGCATGGTGGTGGAACAGTGAGGATGAGGGAGGAAGACTAAAGCAAAGTCTAAACACACTCAAACCACGTCAACATGTTCACACACAAACACGCGCGCGCACACACACACACACACCTTACCTGTAGCCTGCTTATGTGTATGTTAAAAGAGTGGGGGGTTAAGTGGTGTGAACACTGGGACTATTGATAGCAGTGTGCGGCAGGAGGTGTGTGTGTGCGCGTCTCACACAAAAACCGTGGGCCGTCTGGGACTGGTCACATGACCCACAGGCTGAAACACACACCTGCATGCAGACACGCAGTCTCTGACCACACAGGGAGCACCGTGTATGTGTGTGCGCGTCTTACATTTTGTCCTGTCCGGCTCCAACTTTCAGCTTTAGTCTGGGTATGACGGGAGACTGAGGAACCACGGGGGCTTCAACCTGAGCACAGAGAGAGAGAGAGAGAGAGAGAGAGAGAGAGAGAGAGAGAGAGAGAGAGAGAGAGAGAGAGAGAGAGAGAGAGAGAGAGATAAAGGGAGGGAGAGAGAGTGGGAGAGAGATAGGGGCAGAAAGAAAGAGAGAGAATGATCAAAAGAGAAACAGGGAGAGAAAAAGAAAACAAGAGAGAGATAAAAGTAGAGGGAGGGAGAAATAGAGAGAATGATCAAACAAAAAAGAGCGAGACGGTGAGAAGGAGAGAAAAAGCAAGAGGAGGCAAGAGAGATAAAGGGGGAGAGAGAGAGAGAGAGAGAGAGAGAGAGAACATTGTATTATTTAATAGAACATCATCTTATAAATCTATATGGTAAGATCCTCAGTTTTCTTCCTCCACTGACACACACACAATAATAATAATAATAATAATAATAATAATAATAATAATAATATCACATTTCTTTAACACATTTAAATCTAAATAAATTCATATTTAGTACTTAAATGCATCTGAACATTAATAAGCCTAATTATTGTCCCCCCCCCCACTGTAATGTGTTCTGGTCTCTTCTTATATACGACATTTCGATCCTACATTCCAAGGATCTGATCTTTTGTAGGAATTGTATTCAGAAATTATTATTATTTTTTTTTATTCAAGCCCCTCCAACACACAGCTCTGCTGAATTCCATATCACTTCCTAGTCACTACACAGCCTCACTACTTCCCCTATAACATAGTGGCATTGTAGAACCTATCTAGTGCCCTAGATGTCAAATTATACAGAATATGGAACAGGTGAATTTATTTTATGAGTTTAAGACAAGCCGAATAAAGAGATTGCGAGTCGAGCTCTAGGAAGACGAAGACAAGTAGAGACAGAATATTGAAAGCTGGAACAAGCTAGGACTCAGCAGGGTTTACTACAAGCGAGGAGCTCTGTGTGTGTGTGTGAGAGAGAGAGAACCCCTGCTGTTGCACTAATCATTTAGCACAGAAACACATCTTTTCTCAGGTTTAACGGTTTTGTTTTTATTGTTGTGCTGTGCATTTATGACAAAAAGCCTTTCTGAATACAGACAGTCCCCCCTTCTACGCCTTCTCTCCCTTCATCTGCATCCCACCTTTATCCATCTCTCTCATCCTTCCTTCAGGAGAAAGTGAGGATCAGCAGAAGTGGGAGAATGTTTGGCAGGTTCTCAGGAAGGCCGTCCGACACTGTGCTAGTGTGCGCTAACGAACGCGGGCTTCCCCCCCCCCAAAAAAAAAAAAAAAAAAAAAAAAAAAAAAAAAAAAAAAAAAAAAAGATACGACAGGCTAAGCACAAAGGCGAGTGAGGTTTTGATCTTTTCTTCTTTCTCTCTCCTGGATGGTAAGTCCGTTTATAACCTCACCATCACATATCTTTTTCACTTGATCATGTGGAAAATAACCAGCATCCCGGATAATCTCCATACACAGAGGACACGCTGGGCTCGGGCTACGCGAGGACTGCAACTCTAAACTACTATAAATGATTTATCCACAGTTTGTACTCCGTTTGATTGGTGCGCTTCTTAAGTTAACTGGGGACTCAAAAGGACACACTAAAGATAGCAGTGCGCTTGTACTCATAGATATACACGTTACTACTGCCAGAACTCATCTCACTGCTCAAATGCCATTTACATTTTTAATATCAGCTGCAAATTGAAAGTCTGCATAGAGATGTTCAAAACACTTCCTTAAATCTGCGTTTATTAACAGAAGTCTAACAAAAGTACTTCTGAATGTCACTTAATGTTGAAACTAAATGTCCCTTACTGTCATTTAAAAATATTATGTAATCAGTATATAAAATGAAGCAAAAAACAAAAAAATCCATCTGGGATTCAGCATAACTATGTTAAAGAGGCATAAATGCATTAAAAAAAACCCCAATGTGATTAAGAGCTGATTGTGTGTGGTTTCTGCTGCTCTGGTCCATCCGCCTCAAGGCTTTTGATGTGTTGTGCTGTCCGAGATGCTTTTCAGCTCACCACGGTTGTAAAGAGTGGTTATTTTAGTTACTGGAGTCTACATGTTCGCTCGAAACGGCCTGCTCATTCTCCTCTGCAGAACTGCTGCTCACTAGATGTTTTTTTGTACCATTTCATAGACGGGTGCAGCTCAAAATATTCGAATATCGTGGAAAAGTTCATTTCGTTCCATCATTTAATTTAAAAAGTGGAACTTTTGTATATTCTACATTCATTACACAAAGTGAAATATTTCAAGCCTCTTTTTTTTTTGGTTTAATCTTGATGGTTATGGCTTACAAGCTAACGGATTTATAATAATTTATAGTACCGAAATGTCGACGTGAAAAGAGCTCTAATCAGATAATTAACTCCAAACCCCTGCAAAGGTTTCCTGAGCCTTTAATCTCTCAGTCTGGTTCAGTACACAACCACAATCATGGGGAAGATGGAAGTAAATGTTGTATTTCGTTTGGAAATCAAGGTCCCAGAGTCTGGAGGAAGAGTGGAGAGGATCAGAATCCAAGCTGCTTGAAGTCCAGTGTGGAGTTTCCACAGTCAGTGATGATTTGGGTGCCGTGTCATCTGCTGGTGTTGGTCCACTGTGTTTTCTCAAGTCGAGAGTCGATGCAGCGTCTACCAGGAGATTTTAGAGCGCTTCATGATTCCATCTGCTGACGAGCTTTATGGAGACGCTGATTTCCTTTTCCAGCAGGACTCTGCACCTGTCCACAGTGCCAAAACTACTAGTAACTGGTTTGCTGACCGTGATATTACTGTGCTTGATTGGTCAGTCGACTCGTCTGACCCGAACCCCATAGAGAATCTCTGAGAGACACCAGACCCGACAATACAGACGAGCTGAAGGCCGCTATCAGAGCAACCTGGGCTTCCAGAACACCTCAGCAGTGCCACGGGCTGATGGTCTCCATGCCACACCGCATTCATGCAGTAATTCCTGCAAAAGGATTAAAGCCCCGACCAACCAAGTATTGATTGCATAAATTAACATACTTTTCAGAAGGTCGACATTTCTGTTAAAATATTAGAATAAAAAAAAAAATGAGATACTGGATTTTTTATTTCCATGAGCTGTGAGCCATGATCAAGATTAAAACATATAAAAGGCTTGAAATATTTCACTTTGTGTGTAATGAAACTAGAATATATAAAAGTTCCACTTTTTGAATTAAATGTCGGTGAAAAATGAACTTTTCCACGATATCCTATTTTTTTTTTTTTTAGATGCACCTATAAACTCTGTAAAGAGACTTTATGTTGTGTGTGAAAGGAGTGCAGCAATTCTGAAATACTCAAACCAGCCCTTCAGCCACCAACAGTCAAAGTCACTGAGATACAGGCACTCCTAATGAAGTGTAGTGTAATTCTGCCATATCTCTCTAACAATAAGACTTAAAAAAAAAAAATAAATAAAAAAATGTAAAATTAACCCAAGACTATGGGGGACATTATGGGTTTTAGTAGTTCGTTCCTTTGTCACCGATTTCAGTTTTTAATATTTCTATCTATGCTAGCAGCTCTGCATCATCAAGGGAAAAAGAAGTTTGAAATTAGGAAGCGGACATAGATGAATTGGAGATTACATCTGTCTGCACTCACTTTGACACGAACACATTCATGCCTCTCTGGAAGGGGCCGTAGGGACCAGGCTTTCTTCACATACACACTTCCATCCTACTTACACACACGTGTTTTGGCCTCCCAAAGGAGGAGGAGTTGAGGCCCTGTCCCTACACGATAAGGTGTGTGTGTGCGCGCGCGCGAGAGTGTGTTTAAGGACACACATTCAGGGTCATCCTCAATGGCAGGTTCAGATAGTGCTATCTGTTATGTTAATTAGTCTTTAAGTGGCTCGCAATGTCTTTCTCCCCAAAAGTGCTCCGTCCTACTTAACCTGCCCTGTATCACGATGAGTCCAGCGCTTCAAATGCTCGCACTTGCGTTCAATACCTACACACCTGGGGTGTTTTAAAAGGAACGGGCGTGCACAAACGGATTAATCGGCTATTAAACGGATGTACGCCATGACCCGATGACCCGAGTCACTCTCAGGAGCCGATAAAGAGAAATAAAAACTCGTTAAAATGTTTTACAGGAGAATAATGAGATATAATACAACATAATTTAACACTACCTCCAGTTAACTGCCATGAAAGAGTGTTCGAGTAGAATAAAGATGAGGCAATGAACAGACAGTTTTCAGGTGCAAGCGCTGAAACCCGAGATCAAAAGTCCGGCAGAATTTAGAAATGTTCTCCACAAAGCCGCTGCAGGCTCTTGGATTTCCATTATCCTTTGGAGCAACTCCCAAAATTTATGATTCCCAAATTGCTAAAATCAGGTCCATTAATATTTTTCTATTGAACGTTCAGAGAAAGGCTAACAGCTTCAGGCAGTGTCAGGGAACATACACTATGAAAATGAGGCTGAAAGCAAGGAAAAACAACATTTGTTCACCATAGGTTACGCTCGCTAGGTTCCATAAAAGTGATATAGGAAGGACAAGAGACATTAGCCTTGCCTTGTGATTAGTGAAGGTAAAGCTTACACAAATCTTACTCAAGCTCTGAATTGTCCACTTCACACTAAACAGGGGGTGTTTTCTTTTTGTAGCAAAGCACATGTAGACATCAAACAAACAACCAACATTTTTTCATATTTCATTCTGGCATACTGTGTCTCATGAAACCTAATCCCAATCTAATTAGAAAGCAATCAGATATTTAGGTTCCCAGGCACTTTTAAGTGCTATGACAGTAATGGATATAAAGAATGATCCAGTTTGGTAAAGATGCAGCAGAGATGTGTGTGTAGACGCAAGTCCTAGTCAGATGTCATGTATGAGCGTCTTAGAGAGCTCAGTGCCACTTTGTAGTGAAATGCCCAACTGTGGCTAAAGTTAATTATTTAGATGCCGAAACAGATAAGGAAATTTTATACAGCTGCTCTGAGGTAGCAATGTAGGGATTAATATTTTAAAACATTTTTTCAGTCAGATGTCACATCACACGGCAGGATGGTTTGTGTGAGTTTCTACAATAGAAGGAGACGTAGATATAACTTCAATAATTTACAGTATAATCTAAATACTAATATTACCAACAATACATACAGTGCCCTCCACTAATATTGGCACCATTGGTAAATATGAGCAAAGAAGGCTGTGAAAATTTGTCATCATTTAACCAAACAAAACACAGGTTTAAAAAAAAAAAAAAAAAAAAAAAGTATAGTTTAAGTATAGGTGTGCAACAATTATTGGCACCCTTTTAGTCAATACTTTGTGCTACCTCCCTTTGCCAAGATAACAGCTCAGAGTCTTCTCCTATAATGCCTGATGAGGTTGGAGAATACATGGCGAAGGATCTGAGACCGTTCCTCCATACAGAATCTCTCCAGATCCTTCACATTTCGAGGGCCACACTGGTGGACTCTCCTCTTCAGTTCACCCCACAGGTTTTCTATGGGGTTCAGGTCAGGGGACTGGGATGGCCATGGCAGGACCTTGATTTTGTGGTCAGTAAACCATTTTTGTGTATGGTTTGGATCATTGTCCCTCGGGAAGATTTTGAGATTTCTGGCAGAGGCAATCAGGTTTTCATTTAATGTCTGTTGATATTTAATAGTCCATGATGTCATGTATCCTGACAAAAAGTCCAGGTCCTCTGGCAGAAAAACAGTCGCAAAACATTAAAGAGTCACCACCATATTTAACCGTGGGCATGAGGTACTTTTCCATGTGGCTACCTCTCTGTGTGCACCAAAACCACCTCTGGTGTTTATTACCAAAAAGCTCTATTTTGGTTTCATCGGACCATAGAACCCGATCCCATTTGAAGTTCCAGTGGTGTCTGGAAATCTGAAGACGCTTGAGTGTGTTTTTAGATGAGAGTCGAGACTTTTTTCTTGAAACCCTTCCAAACAACTTGTGGTGATGTCGGTGACTTCGGATTGTAGTTTTGGAAACTTTCTGACCCCAAAACACAACTAACTTCTGCAGTTCTCCAGCTGTGATCCTTGGAGATTTTTTTGGCCACTTGAACCAACCTCTTCACAGTGTGTTGAGACAATACAGACACACGTCCAATTCTAGGTTGATTCATAACATTTCCAGTTGACTGGAACTTAATCATTGCCCTGATGGTGGAAATGGGCATTTCCGATGCTTGTGCTATTTTCGTATAGCCACTTCCCATTTTGTGAAGCTCAACAACCTTTTGCCGCACATCACAGCTATATTCCTTGTTCTTACCTATTGATATAAATGACTAAAGGAATTTGGCCTATGTGTTACCTCATATTTATACCCCTGTGAAAGAGGAAGTCATGACTGAACAATTTCCTGTTCCTTGTCACCCAAGTGTACTAAAAAAATCAAAAAAGGAAAATATAAATGGGAATATTCTTCAAATATATTTTTCTCATATGAATTCATAGGGATGCCAATAAATGTTGCACACCTATAGTTAACAAATAATTTTTTTTGGGATAGACCTGTGTCATGTTTGCAATTATTTGATATCCCTGAGAGCAGAGTATTTTTGTGAATTTTTTAAACAACAGATCAAAAGGTTAAACAATAAAGACAAATTTTCACAGCCTTCTTTGCTCATATTTACCAAAGGTGCCAATATTACTGGAGGGCACTGTATATCCGTAACACTACTATTACTAACAATACTTATACCCATAACACTAATATTACATATGCCAATAATATTAATACTACTTATACCAATAACACTAATACTACGAATACCAGCAATACTAATACCAATAGTACTTGTACCAATAACACTGATACCAACAATACTGATACCAATTAATACTGATACCAATAATTCTAATACCAATAACACTAATACAATCATACCAACAATATAGTTCTATTACATATACCAATAATGCTATTTCTTATATAAATATTCATATTATTGGGAAAAGTATTAGTACTATTGGTATATGGATTAGTAGTACTAGTGTTATTGGTATAAGTATTAATGCATATTGTACTACATTCTACATATAGCATTTATTGAAATAATTAAATACACGTATGTATTTTAGAGCAGAAACCTATTCACAGTATTTTACTTTAGTGACATTTCAGTGCCACTTTGTCAAAAATTCCCAACTGTGGCTTGAAGTTAATGATCTGGAAGCTGAAACAGACAAGGCAATCTCACACAGGTCTCCAAGTAACATTCATCTCCTCTATCCAGTAGAAACACTGTGCTGATCTCATACCCTCACTGCCTCCAACCCTCTGTATATATGTATGTGTGTGCGCGTGTGTTTAGTGATCTGGACTCGACAGGGTGGAGGTCCCAAGATAGCGGGCTCCTGTGTGGCCCCCAGTCGGAGCCATTGTGCCGGGATTTGTCCAGTTTTTATGTAAACGCAATATTCTTTTCACCTGAACTAATGCAACCAGTGGCGTAAGCCCCTTACTGCTATGGACGGCATTTTTTTCGCTAATCTCTGAGGATTTAAGTCCCTTCTGCACATACCTTCGGGGCGGCTACTGATAAACCACCCTAACTCAACACCGCTCCGACTCGCCTTTCTCTTTCCTGCCACTCTTGCTTTTCCTCTGGACGCCAGCAAAGCAGCCTTGCAAAAAATTAAAGCGATCAAGAGATTTAAGCAGAGGAGAGAGAAAGATGTGGGGAGGGGGGGAGGGGGGTGGAGAGAGAAATCGCTTTCTGTATCCCATCTAGCAGTGGCGGCATGAGAGACGAGGGGAGGAAGAAAGAAAAAAAAAAAGACAGAGAGAGAAAGAAAGGGTCAGAGAGAGGGGTGAATTATTGAGGGAGAAAGAGACGGCGAGAGAAATGGAACTCTATACTTAGCTGTGTAAATCAATCCTGAAAGATCTTATGTGATGTACATGCGTTATCGCTGCGCTGGACTGTGAAAAGACACTGGAGGACGAGTTCGCTCGAGTGGAATTAGTACAATCTTTCTTTTCTCTATCGTAGACTCTTAAAAAGGACACACACACACACACACACTCACTCTATCTCTCTGCAGACTGGGTAAACAGAGGTTCTGAGGTGTATTATCCCTTGTTTGATTTGCACACAGATTGACAGCTTTGTGCGTGTGGGTGTTTGTTCTAAGAGTGGAGAGCCGCAGAATCTCGGAGACAAACGGAAAAGAAAAGATGGAAAATGTAAATGTCCCTCAGCAATCTAGCTATGATCTCTAAAAAGTACTGAAGTACACACAGACACGCAGGATTCGAGTGTGTCAGTAGGACTGTTGGAGGAACGCTTCAGCCAAAAAAAATGAAACGTACACATTGACCTCGAATGCATTTGATCAGCCAAGGTCAGCGTCTGAAGTTTGCTTCTTTTAGTTTTGCACTGAGGCAGCAAGGCTAATGTAGCTAACAAGTGAAGGAAACTTCTAGCCACCAAACCAATACTGTGCAAAATGCATGCTTAAAGCATCCGAGTACTCAATGAGCTGTTTATGAGGAGTCTGTATCAATAAACACGATCCATGGTTCATAACAGTACTACATACACTGAGCCGCCATCTTGAATAGATATCTTTCCATGTATAAGCATCAGACTTGGGTAGGAGTTAGGAGTTCGAGTGAACATTTTACTCTAGCCAGAGTTCACATTGGTCGCATCATGTAGGCGACGGGCCGTCTGAACGAGTATACATCATGTGTGGTGTCATGATGTATACTTGCTATACATACATACAAACAACGTCAATTGAGCATGGGGCCAGCTGTCGTTTCAACACTAAATTTCATTTAGAATCGTCAGGTGACAATAGTACAATAAACAACATATGCATGCTTATTCTGTGTATTGTTATCACACGACACATCACAATCCACTGAAACTACAATCGTGACAAGACCGTGGATTGATTATTTTTAAAAAGCATTTTAGAGAAGAGATACTAATCCCAACTGTTAAGTATAGTGAGGATGTGGGTCTATTTTTCCTCCAAAGGGCCCGCCACGCTACATGTCATCATGTACCTTTAAACGAACCTTTAAAATCACCAATGACGGTGATTTTAAAGAGTAGAATACAGGAATAATAATCTTTAAATGAAAACCTGGCTGCCTCTGCCAAGAAGCTAGAACTGGGTTGTGGTTGGATCGTCCAGCAAGACAGCGATCCAAAACATACTTCCAAATGACCACAGAATCAAGATTGACATGGTCTTCCCAGTTCCCCATCTAAACCCCACTCGGAACCTGTGATGTGAGCTGACGAGGAGCCCACGAGGGAGGGCAAAGGATCCTGGAGGATCCAGAGAGAGAACAGTATAGGAGAAGATTCAGTGCTATTATGCTGGCAAAGTGAGTACCAAAGGCAGGGGTGCCAATAATTGTGACGTTTTTGTAATATATTATTGTGATTCAAGGTTATATGCCGCTCGTATTTTCAGTGCGAGATTACGCTAATTACCCACAAGGACAGTTTCATAAACTCTTCTTAGCAGGAAGAAACAGCAATGCAGGAAGAAAGAGATGGCCTGAAAAAAGTGCAACAGAACCCACAGGCTCGCGTTTGCAATTCGCAGGAATTGGTGTGGATTGAAATACCAGTTAAAATGGAGGCGGGTGTGTTTATTTGTGGTGTATGCAATGTTAAACAAATGCTTTGAGTGTGAACTTCAGGCCCTGCTCTGTTTGAGGCCCTGCATGTGCTTCCATCTTGTTCTTACCATTAAACCAGGCTTCTCCACTTTGGGCTTCTCTTTTTCTTTGACTTTTTCTTTCTTCTCTTTCTCTTTCTCCTTCTTCTTCTCCTCCTTCTCCCTGGGCCTCTCCCGCTCCCTGTCCTTGTCTCGTTCCTTCTCCTTGTCTTTCTTCTTCTTTTTCTCCTTTTTGTCTTTCTTCTTGTCCTTCTCCTTGCTCTTGGTCTCTTTGGGGTGGAACAGTGTTTCAGGGAGGATGGGTTGCAGTGGGGGAAGCATCGAGGGGACACGCAGGCAGGAAGAAGGGCTGAAGAGAGGTAGTGAAGCAGAGGCACTTTCCTTGGCTGCAAGCGACAGCCTCTTCTCCTCCTTCCCACCTCTCTCCTTGCCCTTGTCTCGTTTCTCTTTGTCCTTCTTGCTCTTCTCTTTATCTTTCTTCTTGTCCTTGTGCTTGTCCTTCTCCTTCTTCCCTCCAGCACCGTCTCTCCTCTCCTCTGTTCCGAGCGATAACTCTGTCCAAGGAGTCTTTCCGTCCTCCCCCTGGCCTCGATCCTTCTCTCTCTTCTTCTCCTTGTTTTTCTCTTTATTCTTGCTTTTGTCTTTTCCCTTCTCCTTTAGCCGCTCTCGGTCCTTCTTTTTCAGCTTAGTTTTGATATCTTTTTTGAGTTTTTTCTTTAGGAGAGACGAGGCCACGGGATCTTTTCGCTCCTGTGGGGGGTTGAGAGTTGGAGGTGGCGGGGTGGGCGGAGAGTCGGACGGGGTGGAGAAGTAGGGGGGCTCTGGTGGTGATTGACAAGGCAGACCCTGTCCCTGGTTGGCCTTTCGGATGACCTCATCTATGGAGTCATCCATGGTCCAGCGGTTTGGGCCGGCTGAGAGCAACGTTGGCGTCATCAAGGGTGGGTGTTTTACACCAAGGACAGGTGTGAGTTTTGGTTGGGGGAGTGTGTGTTTGGGCATATGTTTGGGCGGGCTCTTTGGAAACCCCTCGCTGTCTGAGTCCGAGTCATATGCGAACGGGTCGGCCACACCCACTCCGCCTGCACACGCCCTGGCTATAACCGCTGCAATGGAGTCCTCAATGGCCTCGTCTTTGAGCTCGCCGTCCTGCGAAACCTCATCTGTGTTAGGGATCAACCACCCACGTCCTAACTGCGTGGGCCCTGGCCGAGGGCTACGAGGGCTTCGGGGTCTCCCAGGCGACCTTTTCCCTGCCTTCTGCGCACTTTTGGGTGGTGTTACTGAAGAAGGACGGGCAGATATGGCAGAAGGGGTGGCACCAATCACTCTTTTGGGTGATTTATTCTTCTGGCGAGCAGGAGAAAGGGAGGAGACTTTGGGTTTTTGCCCTGGAGTTGGAGTCAACGGAGAGGGACGAACCATTTCGAGGGGCAGTGAAGGGGAAGGGGAGCGTGCCATGTGCTGGGCGTTGAGTGAACTAAGAGGTTCGCGAGGCTCAAAGCTCCATTCGGGGCTGCTTCCTGGTTTGGTTCCCAGGCGTGGTCGCTTCGCAGCAGGTAAAAGACCTTCGGGTCTGGGGCTATCTGACACACGTGGGCCAAGCCAGTTCTCATCGTTTTCTTCATCCTCACCCTCCTCTTCCTCGCCAAGAGACACCTGCATGGCCTCGGCCGACGTGCCCATGTCTGCAGGGACCTGCTCCTCCTCCTCTTCATCTGAGAGACACAAAGAGAGAACGCATTCAGAATATATCCTTCAGAACTTGGATTTTATACACACATTCAGGCCAGTTCATTACAACTACCCTGTATATTCATTCACTGCCCATTTTACCATTTCAGGTAACACCTGAAACACAGGTGCACACTTACTGACTGTAGCCCATCGGTTGCAATGCACAGCCCTGCTCTACTCAATTTAATCAATGTGGAAGAAACCCGGACCACCACTAACTAGATGCTAAGATGCTATTTGGGTGTCGGCTCATTCTCAGCACAGCACTTACACTTGTTACGAGTGCATCAGCAACAGCAGTGTCCCTGGGTTTTTAAACACGTTCATGTCACTGCTGGGTTGGGAGACCATCCACCAGTCAAATAAACCATCAACTGCTGTGGTGCTGTGGTGAGCATAGTTATTACAACTGGATGATCATGCAACAATTTGGCTCATCAATCATGACGTGCTTTAGGGTGTGTACGGAAGAAACACTGATGCAGCAGTATTAAGTTGGAGTATCATTGGGTAGAACGGAGGCCAGTTATCAGAGCAGCAGATCAAAACCATTCACAGCAGAACAACAAGCACACGCGCGCACACAGCTACTGCAGGAGTAATCTCCAGCCAAATCAAACTTTTCTAATATTTCCCAGTGCTCCAGCTTAGGCATACACATTCACACACACACACTAGTCCTAGGCTACTGCGTTGCTGGTAAAGCGTGGGTGTCAGAAGCACGGCGGAGGACAGTCGTTCTCCTCTGACATCCTCCATTATAAATAGTGTAATCTATATGGTAATACTGTTGTATTCTATAGGCGGTGAATGGGGATGAGATAACATTGTGACTTTGGGCTTTTCTTCTGCTATGGTAATAGTTATCAAAGGTTATTTGGGAACGACGCGTCAGCCGTGCCGTGATTGGCCGAGCGTGGTTATTTATGATATGAATTATGATAAAGATGATGTCTTTGCTTCTCCCGTGCTCTCCACGCGGAGCCTCGTCGCACAATAAATTGCGATCGTTAATCACCGCTGGCTTTGTGCTGCCGTGATTACCCGCAGCGGCTGCGCTGTAATAAGAATTTTTATTTAAAGGAAGAATATGGATTTGTCATCGCCTCCTCAGAGCAAATGAAACTGACAATATTTCACGACATTGACATTTAATTTGTTTTTTTTTTTTCTCCCTTTTTTTTTCGTCGAGGGAGGAAGAGAAAGTATGCGTGATATTTGCATTTTATGGCTCTATCCTCCTTTTCCTGCTTCTCGCAGTATCTCTCTCCTAAAAATAATGTAAGGGACTTTAATGACTCATAAAGAAGTGGCACTAACAAGGGAGAGAGAGGGAGGGAGAGAGAGAGAGAGAGAGAGAGAGAGAGAGAGAGAGAGAGAGAGAGGGAGAGAGAGATAGAGAAAGCACAGTGGGAGAAGACAGAATAAATGAAACGTTGAAATAAATAGACATAAAAGAGACGAAAAGGAATAAAAGGAAAAAGAAAGAAAGAAGACAAAAATGAAGAAAGAATGAAAGGGAAGAGTAGTGAATGTGCCTAAGTGAAATAACAAAATAATAAAAAAATGACAGACAGGAAAGGAGAAACTTTTTTTCCCCAAAAGCTGTCAATATCCTCTACTGTGTAAGAGAACAAAACGACGGAAACCCAAAAAAAACTGGCGAAAGAGAGAGTGTGGTTAGAAGTGGTGTTTATATGGGCACATGCAGTCCATGATTACAGGAATACTTGATTAAACTGACACTGTGGGGACATTTGGCTAGTCGTCTGTGGGTATTGAGGTTAAGGAAAGATGTAGCCATAGTATTATTTAACTACAGTCAACGGAGACCTCGGAAAGATTTATAAAGTGTGTGTGTTGAGAGCTTTCAGGCAGGCAACATGGCCGTAAAACATAATTATCGATGCACGACACGCGTTTCTGAATTGTATTATATATTGTGTGTATACATTAATTAATGTGGGCATCACCAGTAAAAGGGGTGGTTGATACGTACAGAATAACACATGACGAAGGTGTGCTGTTAAGAAAATCAACGACGGGGTGGTGTGAGGCTTGACGTTTTATTATTATTTTCCTATAACAGCATGTGTTGTTCCTCTAATACCACAGCAATTTTCCAACACTTATAAGATTTTATTTATTAAATAATGACATTTAATGCTGTGAAACATGTTCGTTCCACTTACATTAAAGCGGCTATACCATACGGCCAAAAGAGTGTGGACACATGACCTTCACACCTACACACATTTTCCATTCTCGATTCAGTCCCCCTTGACTGTTATAATAACCTCGACTCTTCTGGGAAGGCTTCCCACTGGATTTTGGAACGTTGATGATGTTGGGTGAGGAGGCCTGAGGTTGACTTTTGGATTGAGGTTAGGGCTCTGTGCAAAAAGCTTGAGTTCTTCCACGCGGACCTTGGTAAACTATGTCTTCATGGAGCTCGCTTTGTACACTGGGGCACTGCCATGCTGGAACAAGTTTGGGCCTCTTAGTTCCAGTGAAGGGAAACTGTAAAACTACAGCATACACAGATATAGTATACAATTGTGTGTTTTCCCCCCTCCTTCTTGAAGTTAAAACAAAATGTCAAGTTACTGAAAAAAACAAACAAACAAACAAACAAACAAAAAAACCATTCTGAAGATTAGGAAGGTTGGAAAACTTTCAAATGACAGGTTTACCCGTTTTGACTGTTAGAAAGCTCTAGCACTGGAGACTCCTTCCATAAGTGCTAAATAAACATCTACGAGAAAACTCAGCATGTCAACAATTACACCAACAGCATTACTACAGAAGCTATAGAATCGGTCATTTGTCTTGCATCCAGAACGACCTTCCAAGCTATGCTTTATATAACACTTTCTGACCAATCAGAATTGTGAATTTAACACCGCCTTGGTATAAAGCCAAAAATTATTCTAGGACAATACTCAAACAATATATGTTGTGTCAATATAGGTTTGCTTACAAATTCCCATGACATTTAGACATTCATTTAGTGTCTATAAATATAAACAATCGGGAAGGAATTGAAACAATTGGGGCAAAAAGAGAAGCATTTTCCTGCCAGTGTGTCCAAGTGTAAAAATACTACATGGTGATATACGCCAGTATTGTTAAAATGACTTCAGGTATCGTGATATGATATTCTTGCAGTATCGCTCCTCCCTCTGTCAGCTGTTCGGCCGTGCGGCCTGCTGGAATCACAAACTACTCTTTCATCCCGATATCAAAAATAAGCCCACCTTCTTTTAAATTTGGCAATGGAGAAGAAAGCTCCACAAAATGCACAAACACACGCACGCGTGAGCCATAATTGATTGTGTCATTTACAAACGGGAGAAAGAGTACAGACAGGACGTGATAACGAGAGAGAAAGCCGCAAAGCCAAAAATGGCACGGAGAAATGAAAACAAGCTCAGACACACGTTGGGAAGTAATTAAAATGGCGAGATAAGAGAACGACAGAGGGTGGGGAAGTGCAAGAAGGGGGAGAAGAGAGGGAGAGAGAGAGAGAACGTGCAAGTGAGAAAAGCACACAAACAAACTGGAAAATGGTCCCATTAGCCTCACAAAATTGACTGGCTCTTGGGCCTCATAGCTACACTAACCTCACACACAAACTTTGTGCCAAGGTAAGGAATTCGGGACCAAATTCATATCACTCTCATTAAGATCTCTCCCTGCACGTCTGTCCTCCTCCACTGCCATATCGTGCATGGATTAAGGCTCGCTGTAATTAACGTCGGGTCATTTATTGGGCTCCAATCAAAGAGCAGGAGAACCACTGGTCTAAACGAGAAAAGATAAGAAGCTTTGAAATGTTCTGGCTCTGTATGGCCACGGCACAATTACTAACATCTGAGAGCGTTCTTTGGGCATGTGCATGTGTGTTCACACAACCTGTAGGAGTTTGTTTAATATAATCATGTCAATCAGTGCACCCCACTGTTCCTCTTCTGCCAATTTTATAAGGACCAGAGCGGTTGTTAAAAAACAAAACGAAACAAACAAAAAAAAAGTGAAAAGAAGTAGGTACAATGTACAATTATAGGAAAATATCTAGCCTAGATGTACACGATGGATAAAGGTGTGTGGACATCTGACCATCACTCCCATACGTGCAGCTTCCCCAAACTGTTGCCACAAAATTGGAGGAACACAATTGTATAGAATGTTTTCTTTGTAGAATGTTTTGTATGCTGTAGGATTACATATTCCCTTCACTGGACCGTAAGAGGCTAAAAACCTGTTACAGCATGACGTTACACCTGTGCACAAAGAGCTAGACCGTCCTGGACAGAGCCCTGACCTCAACCCCACTGAACACCGTTGCAATAAACTGGAACACCGACTGCACCCCAGATCCTCTGCACCCAACTAATGCGCTAGTGGCTGAATGAGCACATGAGCGAATCCCACATCCACGCTCCAAAATCTAGTGGAAAGCCTTCCCAGAACAGTGGAGGTTATTGTAAGTGGTTAAAACTGGAAAAGGATGATGGTCAGGTGTTCAGAAACTCTAGGCCATACAGCATATGTGGAGTTAATACGGTAACATAATATTACAGACACCGAGTTGCCTTGTTTTACTTGGGAACAGGCTGTCTAAGTGGGACGCATTTTTGGGCAAGGTTTTCCCTCTCATAATAAAGGATCCTACCAATTGGAAAGGGTGCTTACTTAAATTTGTGGGGCTTAATGTTCCAGTATAGTAACGGGGTGACGGACACTACACTGTAAAAACAGCACTGTCTTTTGGACGAGAAGTTAAACCGAGGTCCTGACTCTCTGTGATCATTATAAATCCCAGGACACTCATAGTAAAGAGTCAGGGGTATAACCCCGGTGTCCTGGCGAAATTCCCCCGTTGGTCCTTCTCCATCACGGCCCCCTAATAATCCCCATCTCTGAATTGGCCAATTCTCTCTCTCCTCTCCACTAATAACTGGTGTGTGGTGTTGTTCTGCTGCACTATGGCTGCCGTCATATCATCCAGGTGGATGCTACACACTAGTGGTGGTTTAGGAGACACCCCCCCCCCCCCCCCCATCCTATGTAAAGTGCTCTGAGTGTCTAGGAAAGCGCCATATAACTGTAAGGAATTATTATTATTTGAACAAATTTAAAGGAGCATCAGGTGCCTCTCTCAGAGAAGGCAATTCCAGCAAATGAAAGAACCGTGAGACGTTTGGATAGAACAGTCACTCGTACTGAGTCGTGTGTTTAAAATAATAATAATAATTTATGATAAACTAACATACAGTAATAAAATATTGGAAAATACAAAGAATGCTACTCAGTGTGCATAAATAAAGTTAATATCTATAGATTATTTTATTTGTTTGACAATTTAATATGAAAATAATAATAATAGTAGTAATAATAATAATAATAATATGCTGTCGTATTTCCTGCTCAGTGTCTGTACTAATAAAGTGGACTGAATATCTAGTTCACTGAACTTGAGGCGTCTGAACTTAAAAACCCGCTCAAACCATCAGTCCCACGGCTGCAATTACCTGGTAAGAGATTACAAAAGCAATTAGTGTAAATTTGAGTGTTATCGTACCACCGAGGTAAATTAAATATATCCATTTTCCGAGACAAGGTAGACTTTAATGCTAAGGCAGATCAATGTTAGAATGGACTCCAAAAAAGGTGTCCTGCAGTCACCAAGATCAATACAGACATCAAGTGTACACTACAACATGACACGTTCCTCAGTCATTTATATAAGAATGAAGTACACTACATGGGCCAAAGTTTGTGGACACCTAACCCTCATCATCCCATTCCAGATTTAGTCCCCTTTTTTTGTTGTGAAGGTGCTTTCCACTAGATTTTGGCTGTGGGCATTTAGTGAGGAGCATTAGTGACATCAGGTACTGATATTGGCTGAGGAAGCCTGGCTTTCTTCTACTCCAACCTTGGAAAACCATATCTTTGTGGCACTTGCTTTGCGTCCAGGCGCAGTGTCATGATTGAACAGGTTTGGGATTTCCCATGTGTTTTCCCGCCTTCTTTTGATTGACGGGATCTAATCAGTCCTGATCATCGGATGTTTTTAAACTATCGGCCGATGGCCCAAAGCGTGAAAAATAGCCTTTATCGGTGCATCTCTAGTTATAACGCGAGAGATAACAGGAACTAACTTGTTTCACAAACTTTACAGAACTTACATTAAGTATAAACAGACACAAATATGACATGTCCTTTGTTAATAAGTAAAAAGAATGGCTGGCGTTGGCAAAGTACAAGAGGAATAAAACACTTTGAGACAAGCTGTTAGATCAAAAGAATCGCCTTCAGCGTGGTAGCGTCACACAACACCAGTAATTATATCAAATACCAGTTCTTGTTTGTTCGTTGGTTCTCGCTTGAAATTGTATTCCACTCAATTTAACTCCGATACTGACGTATGCAAGCCCAAAGAACAAGTCAACAAGTCAAGCTGGATGCTTCGAACACTAAAGGCACCTTTCAAACTCTTACCCCAGTGTGTGCTGTTCTTCTTATCATTCTTACAAGATAACTTGGTGAAGTTCTTGTGAATTTGTAGCACTGAATGTAACTTTACACACACACACACACACACACACACACACACACACACACACACACATCTATTCTCAGGCTGCAGAGCCCCTTGACCTCCCCGCTCTCATGACCTTCATGTCCAGGGGAGATTGGGGGGGCTTTCATAGGCTTCCGCCTGTAACTTATTCAAGAAAAAGCTTTGAATAATTGTCCCGCAATATGAGTCTGGCTGATTAATTGCCTGTGATAAGAGCTGCTGCATTCTCTCTCTCTCTCTCTCTCTCTCTCTCTCTCTCTCGCTCCCTCTCTCTCCCTGCGAGGCCTTCTACCCCAGCCTGCTGATTCTCCTAATCACCCCAGCGTACCATCAAACACCCTGCAGCGTACATGTGTATGTGAAGCAAGTCGCTGCACTGTGTGAGAGAAGAGAAAAAGGAGAAAAGAAAAACTTTTTGGTTATGGTGCGGATGTTTTCCATGTGACAGTGACCGCTAATCCGAGCTGTGACCTTTATGCACGCACAGCAGTGACGTATGTTGGGGGGCAATACGCAATGTTTACCATCAGAGCACTTTTTTTCAGGCCGGTCGTGTTAAAAACTGCAGGTTGGTAATTGATATATAAAAGTAGATAAAGTAAAATCTGCTGAGAGGCATAAAATTTCTTTCAACGCTTTATCCAAAAACACACAGGACCTTTGTAGTGTTACGGTGTAGCACGTGCATGGACGCATGCTCCTTGGCCACCTTAACAGGAACACCTGTACATCGGCTTGTTCATGCGATATTCCAAGCTGTCAAGTCAAGTGGCAGCAGAACAGCACATAAAAATCATAAAGATACAGGTCAAGAGTTCCAGTCAATATACACATCAAACATCAGAACGAGGAATCTTGGGATTTTCACACACACTTCAGTCGCTAGAGTTTACACAGAATGGTGCGAAAAACAAAAACCCCATCCAATAAGTGGCAGTTCTCCAGGATAAAAACAATCCTTGTTGATGATGAGAGAGGTCAGAGGAGAATGGCGAGACTGGATTGAACTGATAGAAAGGCTAGAGTAAATCAAATAACTACTCTTTACAACCGCAGTGAGCAGAAAGGTCTCTCACGATGCACAACACATAAAACCTTTAGGTTCTACAGGTTCCACTCCTGCCAGGCAAGACCAGGAATCTCAGGCTAGAGCGGTGACGGGCTCGCCGAAACCGGACAGCTGAGGATTGGAAAAAAACATTGCCTGGTCTAATGAACCTCATATTGCTGGAACTTCAATGGTAGCATCAGAATGGAATCAACAACAGGACTCCATGGACCCAACCTGCCATTTGTCAACAGTTCAGGCTGGTAGTAGTGGTATAGTGCTATAGGTAATGCTTTCTTGGCACCCACTGAGCCCCGTAATACCACTCGAGCATTGTTTGAATGCATATCAGAGTATTGTTGCTGACCATAACTCAAGAACATTCTGTCTAAACCCAACATGACCACAGACCTCCAACATTCTGTCCAAACCAAACCTGACCATAGCTCAACAACATTCTGTCTGAACACGACCTGCCTATTCCCAAAAACATTCTGCCCAGCCCCTGCCCTACAACCCGCTGTCCGTGCCCAACAGTCACACCCCTAAGATGTGACTGTTTCAACTTTCTTTCCAAATCAAACTCTGCCCAAACCCATTCTAATCTAACCATACCACCAAAGTCCAATTTGATATTTCTACCACACTGTGTGTAAACTCATTATGCTCATACAATCTGCCTAAAGAACTGTCCCAAGAACAATCTGCCCGAAACATCTCTTGATCATACCCAAAGAACATTCTATCTGAACCCGAACTGACCATAGCTCAACAACTTCCTGTCCGAACCCAACTTGACCATAGCCCTAAAATTCTGTTTGAACCCTATATGTTGATATGGGGCAGTGATGGCTTGGCCGTTAAGGCTCTGGGTTACTGATCAGAAGGTCGGGGGTTCAAGCCCCAGCACTGCCAAGCTGTCACTGTTGGGCCCTTGAGCAAGGCCCTTAACCCTTTCTGGTTCTGATTCATGGCTGACCCTGCGCCCTGATCCCAGCTTCCTGACGCGCTGGGGTATGCAAAGAAAAGAATTTCACTGTGCATATGTATATGTGACTAATAAACACTCATTATCATTATACCCCAAGAATGTTGTCCAAAACCTACCGGATCATACCTTGAGAACATTATGTCCAAACCCAGCTTGACCACAGCTTGAAAACCTTCTGTCCGAACTCAAGACCATATACCAACAATATTCTGAAAGCTGTCAGAGACTGACCCGACAGTAGCCCGACTACATTACGTCCGCACCTCACCGTAGTCCAGAACATTCTGTCCAAACGCGACCCTAGCACGGTCTGGAAACAGTTCTAGCTGACCTGACTCTCGGCACCAAGTTTTGAATCCAAAAGTTTCCATAGCCTGAGACCATTCTGTTCAAACCCCGTCAACACCACCTGCTGAAAGGAGTAACACCTGACAGCCCTGTTTGTACATTGTAGTATAATCAGATCAAATGAATAATGCATTCGAATAGTCTGGCTTTCTTTTCAGCTGTATTTGCACTTGCTTGAATTGAGACAATGTTTTCCCTAACTTCATTGACATGTCCGCGCATTTTGCGATGTAGAGCACAGAGACAGTGAATGAGCTTAATGCACAGAAGCAAACTAACAGAGGAAAACCACTATGTAAATCCCTAATGTAAAAGATATTTGCATATTTGAGAGATTACATTCAAAACGCAACTGAACCTGAACTAAATGACTAAATGTTCCCAACAGACGAACAGAAGATCTCTCATAGTTTAGCTTGCTTCTTTGCATAAAAAGGTGGACACATCCTTGGATAAAGTTTTTTTTAACACTTTAATAGAAATTAAAATCAAAAACCCCTTCAATTAAAAAAAATACAATAATAATAATAAAAAAAATCAGGGTTTACAATAGGTTTTATAAAAATAAAATCAATTCTCTTCCAACATTATGCAAGACTTCATATTTGCCCAAGAAGAAGGCTGTCCTTATGCTGCTTTCTGAACGAGATTGATATTTTATCGAGAGCTACCGACGTAGCATACCCCAGACAAAACGCATCAGTGCTTATGGAGATTTTGCATTTTACTGAATATTGGGATACACCCCATTACCAGCACTTCCCTAGTGTACATAAAAAGATGTGTGTTTTGAAATGACTGCATATTGGTATAGATTTATGCGCTGTTCCTTAGTTGAAATAACTTTAAAAAGTTGTTCATTTGAAAAATTCTGTACTTGAGGTGGTAGTTTTAACCTTCTTTGGTATAATCATGTTTTTTTGGGTTTTTTTTTAACAGGGCGAATGGGTCCTTATTTGAAGGAAAGAGTATCGTTGTTCTTCGGGAAGACACTGCCAATAATTCTGGATACAGTGTTGATTTCCCTGTTAAATTCTATGCTGTTGTGATATCATAAACCGTGCTAAATGATTATCACTCAGTTATCATTAAGTGTAAGATAAAGTGCATTATCAGCATGAATAAACTAACAGTTTTTTAGTGTCACAGATATCTGTGTGCTCTGCACAGCGTAATGGGAATAAAGCAGAAACTACAATAGACACCTTGCACATATTCACACTGAAACGTCTCTCTCTCTCTCTCTTCTTTGATTGCAGCTCTTTCTCTTTCTTTCAGGCCGTTGCGGAGACAGACTGGCTGGGGCACCCACATGTTCTCAGGGCCATACATAGGAACTAGACTAAAGTAATGCAACCCTTCTCTCTCTCGCTCTTTTTTCCCTTCTCTCTCTATCCGTAGATCAGGGGCCCTGATCGCCTTTTGCGATTAGAATACCGCAGAACTCGGCCTCCCCCCAAAACAAAGTGTTTTTAAGGCTTCTGTTTTTCCGAGCCATGGCGCCACCGGAGAACAGTAAACAATAAACATGGACGGGTGGCGTTGGACACGTACACACGCCCCACACGCCCACGGGTTCAGCGCTGGTGCATACGTTGTGTCTCATGACTAGTTCGAGTCGCATTGAGAAGCAGGGCGTGGAGGCGCCGTGCAAATAAGCGTTACACACTGTCATCACCTACACACACACACGCTGAAAGCGTCGCCATCACGCTGCGAAGCGTACACACAACTCCACCACAGCATACACACACACACCTGCTTTCATCCACACATCCAAACACACATGCAGGAACCTCACCAGCCAAAATAAGCTGTCCTTAATAATAAGCTGCACGATGGCAATAATCTATTAAGTGTGATCTAAAAACACGTACGGCCGCTCGGGTAAACTAACGCAAGGGAACGCTGATGTTTTTGGCCCTGTTAAATAAACAGGCCCAAATTGACTTGGCGTTATCGATACATCGCGGTGAGCTCTCAGGAAAAGAGCTGCCCGAGTCAAACACTTAAGAGCGGACTAGTGGCAAATTGACTTTTACTTCAAAGTGCCCTACAATTATGTCTTTCAGCAATTAGAGGGGTCGAAAAAAGGGCCCTACTTGAGGTTTGCCAGTGAACCGGCAGAGGAATGCCCCCGGAGCAGGCCGAGCAGGAACGTACACACACATGCATGCACCCGAGAGTCGGGTTGAAATGAGGGCTGAGCTTATCCACACACTTATGTGAACGCTCACACACACACAGCCTACACTGTATACGTCTCTGCAGTCGCAGAAACAATAAAGAAAACCATTAACTGGTCCAATCAAGAGCATGAAATGAAAATACGGCAAAAAAAGTTTTTCGCCAATTGTTTCCAGATTCGAAAATGGTTTAAAGCGGCAGAGGGAGGGAGGACGATATCTCTGCTTGTGTGCACGGGTTATTTATATATATATATATATATATATATATATATATATATATATATATATATATATATATATATATATATATATATATATATATATATATATATATAAAAATAAATCACAGGTTTGTTTTAATTCAGGGATAACGGCTCTTCTGCTCGGTTTTGATGCTAATAACGCGCTCCTATCTGAGGCAATTAGAGTGCGTGTGTGATGACTATCGGCGCCGCGTTCCCAGCGCATCTAAAGAAAATGTTTGCGTTTGAAAAAGTGCAGATAAGGAGGACTGTGTGGTGGTGGCGTATCGCTGGGGCGACTTTGTTCTGCCCAGAGATCAGTAATGCTGGCCTGCTGCTCGAGCTGATGAGCCTCGGCTACTGCGGGCACTGCCACACACAGAGAGATCTTAGACATGAACTTACCATATTGACACAAAGCCAAACAACAACAGTCTTTAGTTTAAAACGTATAATAAACAAGTATTACTGAATGATCGCTTATTCCCAAGCTATTGTTACAGTAAAAGGCTGAATCCGGATTAATTAAATAAAACATTCTTCAATTAAAAATCTATGATGTGAGGGTGGAAGAAGCACTTATTTAAAAAAAAAAAAAAAAAGCACGGTATTATGGCGCTTAAAAAATATTAAATGCCAAACAAAGCAATCTATTATTGATACGTCCATTAGTATGCTGGAGATAGCACAATAGAACTTGTTTATTTCTATAATCTTGAAGATCAGCTGATACGATCTGATATTTTGATATAACTACTAAAGTATAAAATGAGAGGGTTTTTAAGTGCAAGATAGCCATCTAAAATTACCATATACAAGCTGCTCAAGTCTGTCCTACAGGAAGAAATACACCATTAACATGAATTAGACACAACTGCAGCTTTTGATTCAAAATAAACTCTTTCCAAATAAAACAAATGAATGAAAAAATATGTATGTTAAAAAAAAGTTCATGTGTGGAAAATTAGTCAATTTATTAAATTTACCAATTCAGACGATTAATTAGACGATAAAAAAAATAATAATCTAATTCCTGAATAATACTTATTCGTGCTAAATACTTGTTATAGAATCAGATCAGATTTTTGAAAACTTCCTCAGATGATCTGCCCCAGCATTCATTCATTCATTCATGTATTGTGCTGCTGATTTCATTCCAATAACAAGACTGAATATCACATTAGTGCAATAAATTCACCAAAATATAATAATCTAGGCCAAAATGTATACTACAATAATACACACACACCAAGAAAAAAAAATTTAATTGCTAAGATTTATAGTAATGCCTCATATTACAAATTCGAAATAAAGACTACTCTGCTGCATTCTGGGATATTTCAGTTGTTACTCATTCGCAATGATGCAGCGTCACAACATTTTGATTGTATGAGTAAAATACAAATCATACCAACTAGAATAATGACTTATTATTATATATATATTATATTATAATTGTAGTAATATATTATACTATACTGTAGTATGTTACTAAAGAGCGGTGTATAAGCTACTGTTAACTTTTTTATGTTGGGTGGCTAAACATTTGCACGAGCTAGACAAATGTTGACGCAAAAGTAATACTGATTTTTTTTTTTTTGTTCTGCTGATCACTAAGAAGATTCCGGTGCATGCTACGCATGTGACGATAGTTCAGTTAGAGCGTTTAGTTGAAAATCGTCTTGAACTGTGAAATTTGGCAGCCAATACAGTTTTATAGTTATAGTTTAAAAATGTGACAGAAGACTAATGGGAAAATAATCGGCAGGAATTTTATACGTGTAGGCCCCAATCTTAAGATGTTTTTGATAAGATGTACATCTTTCGGTTTACTCGGGTTCAATGGTGTCTTTGTTAATTATGGTACTTAACATAAAGTTACTTAAGTTAATATTACTTACTTCACCGTGAAGTGGATGGCACCACAGAGAAGTTTCGTTGTTTGATACAATAGAATACTACCGCAACATGATACTAAACTAATACTACTTCAAGCTGAATGAAATCTGTTTGAATTATCGTTACAAGCTTCCACAAGTTTCTGTGCGTGTGTGTTCAGATACACCACTAACGATATGACAAAAATAAAAGCCATGATAAATTCAGAATTTATCATGTTTACTAACATACTGTGCGTAGTGTAATAGTTTATTTATAACTTTCTTATTATTTAAAAAAAATAAATAATAAAAAAAAATTTATAGACCTTGGAAGCAGCTAATTAAAAAAAAAACCAACAAAACAAAACCGGTAAACATTTATTTCTGTATATATTAAATCTAAGCATCAATCAAAACTCGACTGTTTCGCTGGCAGGTTATTAGCAAAACAATACCTCATGAGACATATCGTGTCTGGTGGAAACGTCTTCAATTCGACGACACTTTTGTCACTATGGCTACAAAATGTACACCGGTACTTACTTCTCCTGAACCTGAGAAAAAAACCGCTCTCAAGTGGAGCAGCACAACAAGCTAATCTGCAGATCAAAAATGTGCTCAAATATGCACCTTATCACTTCAGTGTTGAACGTGACTCACACAGGACGCGGGGCATCCAGACACACCGCATTTCATTCATACACACACAGCCATCTGATGCAAACGCTCCACGCACAAATACACACAGACAAAGCATGCGGCGACACGAACCTCCCCAAAAAACTAACCGGGCTTTAGGTCGCCTGTGGATTTTCTTCGTTTGGTTTCTTTTAATTACAACACTACGCCAATTTCACCTCGCATTTCGCCTAGAACAAAACAAAAAGCGTTCTCGACAGTTATGAATATCTCTGTGCAGAACTCGCTGGGAAGTTCATTGCCCATGCTGGTTACTGCCCCTGTTTTTAAGTACACATAATCTCTTGTTAATTGCGTCAAGTAAGATTTGAACGTGTTCAATCTGCTCTCGTCATTCAGGACATTATATATTAATTCTGATTTTCTTCTCATCGTCAGAGGCTCAAACGTCCTGGTAGCGTCGATCAATTATTATTTAATGGAAAGACGTGCCAAGAAAATATCCATTTCTTATTAGTACACACAAAAGTCTTCTGATAAAGTCCTTAAACTAAACACTCGCTAGAGAGAGCAATGATCATCATTTTGTTCCACATTTCCTACATAATATTAGTTGTGCTGAAATTCCTCTTGTTCAGATAAAACACTGCTTTTAATGCGAGTCGGTTTTTATTATT
>NC_030434.2:10813937-10833937 GCF_001660625.3 Ictalurus punctatus | reverse complement strand
CCAGCATGTCAGGAAGCTGGGGTAAGAGCGCGGGGTCAGCCATGATACAGCGCCCCCTGGAGCAGAGAGGGTTAAGGGCCGCCTGGCAGTGCTGGGGCTTGAACCCCTGACCTTCAGATCATGTTTCACATTTACAATATTGTTATTTATTTACAGTATTGTGCAGTTTGTGCTTACCTTGTGTGCAGTGTATGCATATGTTGATGATTTTCTGTTACAACGTTTGTTACTCAAAGTAAAAGTAAAAAGTAATTAAACATAACCGTGTGTGCCCTATTGTTAAAGTAAATGTTTGCCAGTAATACAGCTAAGCAGGACGGTTTCACTTACCAGCGTTTACATTAAAACATGGATTCCATGTCTGACATTTGAAATCAAATATTGATAACTAATCGATATCGAATCGCCAAATTGGTCGCAATATCCAGCTATGACGTCTACGTTGAATTTCTCGTTAACGTGACGCTGAAAAATGTAAAAATAAGCTCTTGCTTCCTTTGTTTTCGGGAACTAACGGCAAACGGCACGGACTTCTCGCTTCGAAAACGGGAAAGAGACAGACATCACGTCAAACATGATAGAAATCTTACTGAAATGTTTTACGGTGTACATTTCCTTTAACTGTAGATCGGTTATTAGTAACGAGTCGTCATTATACAAAGCGGATCAAATCCACAGCCTAGCATTACAGTAAATAAATAAACCAGCTCAAGTACACTGCCCACTCCTGCTAGCACTAATGATCAGGGTGATATTACTTCAACAATATCACAAAACAAACAAACAAAAAACCCCACAATCAAGGAATCTTAAGGTTCTTCTACCTTTTTACGTGCTTTGTTTCAGTGGTTAGAAAATGGAAAGTAAAAAAAAACGCTCTAAATGTCTGGCGTGTATACCGTGCTGTAAGCACCGTGAGCAAGCTGAGACGCTTGCTTTCTCTCTCGCAAACACACAGGGACATATGTGAAGGCAGCGAGCGCCGAGTCAAACAGAAACCAGCCTGTTTAGACTGCATTAATTCCCTTGTCGAGCTTCCAAACAGGCCCACTTAAGGTTATTAAGGTCTATAAATACCACGGCTTACGGTCTAGAATGTCACTGTTGTTTGCCCTCGCTAAGACACATAATTGCTTAATTTACATTTTGCTTCCTATTTCCTCCCCAAAAAAGGAAGCCATTACATGGCCTAAACGGACCAGTCCCAGCAATTACGCCGCCGCCCAGGCCGGCCAATCGGCTGCGCGTCTCAGAGCTGCCGAGGGACGCTCAAGAGGGAGTGATGGGAAAACAGGAAAAGGACAGTGAAGAGACGAGAGGGGGAAAATGCGAGCGTATGTGTGTGTGGAAATGTACATGCAGTGTTATGTCAGTTAAAGACAAAGGGAAGTACAGAAACTCACGTCAAAGCCTCACAGTGCACTTACCGGCCACTTTAATAGAAACATCTGTGCACCTGGCCAATCATGTGGCAGCAGCCTGATGCATAAAATCAGTCAAGAGCTGCAGTTAAATGTTCATAAACATCAGAGCACCAAAAATTTAAATAAAAAAAAAAAAAGCGATCTCAGTGACTTCGACCGTGGCGTGGTTGTTGGGCTAGTTTCAGCATTTTTGAAAACTAAAAGCATCCAGCGAGCGGCAGTTGTGCAGGCGGAAACGGCTTGTTGACGAGAGCAGTCAGAGGAGGAGGCTACATTAACTCAACCACGTTTTACAACTGTGGTGAGCAGAAAAGCATCTCGGATCACCCCCCAAAAAAAAACACACACACACAAAAAACACACAAAAAACACTGGGACCTGGAGGAGGATGTGCTACGAAAGCAAAAGCCTGTATCGGATTCCACTGACGTCAGCCAAGAAGTGCCGATTGGCCGATTGGATAATTGCATGAACGAGCAGATGTACATTTCTAGCGCTGATCGTTCTTGATCCTCAGGTGGTATGTGGATTGTTCAGCTGAACTACCCGACATTGACCACATTTACTATGTAGTAGTTTTATCAACGATAAGAAGAGTATGTTCAAAAAGCCCGGTTTAAACCGAGAGTGGAAACGTTTGTCGCTTTTATTTTTTTCTCCATACTGCATCGCTGATTTCTTTTACCATAATTTACGCATCCTGAAGACCACACCAGTAGTCGCTACATGAAGCTCACCTACTATGTTTTCCCGGTAGATTACGGCTGCTTTTTGCTTGGTACCGCGTGTTTTTTTTTTCCCCCCTTCTTTAATTCGGTTCGTTTGGACAGATGTAAACACCTGTATTCGGGGTGTTCGCAGAACAACTGATCCACGGTTTAGTTTGCAACCGGTGGGAACGATCCACGCTATGATGCCGTGAAAGGGATGCGGAAGTCCGTTTCGTATTTCGCGTCGGGCTTTTGCACTTTAAAAACATTCAGACGACTTGGCATGGCCGACAGATGCTTGCGGAGTTGCGAGCGAACGAGCACAGAGGTTTCGCGCTCCTGTAGTTCTGTGGTCTCCGAAAAACCAAGCAAACGACTTTCGCGAATTTCTAGCTCACATATAGATCAAGCAATACAATTCTTTTCCTTTAAATGCAACAGTAATGGGCTCTAATCTTATATACATTATATATTTATTTAAACAGATTTTTTTATACAAACCCTAAGTGATTTCGGCATGGGTAGACAACTATAATATTTGATCTAAAATGCACTTGGTATAACTACTGCACTATGATGTGATTACGTCCTCGAGCGCAAGTGTCAAAACTGACATCTGATAAGTTCATGAAACGTGACTGTTCGATTGTAAAGGTGTCTCAAACCACACGCCAGGCTGCATAAACCATTACAGTGCATTAGTCCACTGTGGTCTCAAACCTCAGTCCTGGTTAACTATGCAGCAACACCATCATGTACATCTCGACACGATCGCTCGAATGCCTCGGTGTTACAAACCACACGCCATATTCACTATACAGACAAAAACACATACCACCACCCACTGTCAGTGTACAGTGGATGTGTCGGAAAGCAAACACTAGATTCACCATACACGTCAATCACCTGAAAAAACATACCGCGGACAAGCTAGGGTCAGACGATTCGATATTAATATTAATATTCGGATACTGGTATTAGCGTATCAGTCCGATACTGTGCGTATTTACGCGAACTGATACGAACATCTGATAGCATGCGTGACTGAGTCCTTGTTGAAAATGACGGCGAGCTGGACGTATTTCATGAATAACGATGCCGCTCAAAACAACGTAGATGGCGAACTGTGCTCTGTGAAATGATCAGCATGAGAACGTTGCCAGCGGTCAACAACTCTACAAACTTTACACAGACGGTTCTTACCCAATATATACTGTTCTTGACGCTCGTCCACTATTGGCCATCGGCGACGTGGGATTCTGACCCGATGAAAACGATTAAACGTGCTCGAAACTAAACACGCTCTTCTCAATTGCAGCCCTACTCATTCCAAGGAAAATAACGTAGCTAGCTAATGCACTTTACAATCACCTAGCTAATGTTACAAAGACAGATGGTACATTTACATGGACAACGATGTTCCGATATGAACCCGATTAAGACGATACTCTGATTAAGAAACTACCATGTAAACAATTATTGATGACCTTAATCAGATTAAAGTCATACTCGAAGTAAACACGAATGGAATTAAGACGTGTGGAGTACTCCTGTTTATTCGCGTTATGGATGTGCATTACAGACGTGTACACACATTAATCACACTATTAACGTCGTGTGAGTTTTCACCGCATTTTGCGACAGGACACGTACACACACGGCAGCGCTCGACCGTTTGACGGCTAACAACAGAGCTGCGTCCCAAACCGCGTACTTACCTACTACATAGTAGGAGAAATATATGTACTATATAGTATGTAAGTACGTGGTTTGGGACGCAGCCCACAGCTTCAAGAAGTCATGTATTTGCACGTACAGCATGACAATAATTAACTACACTTGAAGCGTTCGTAAAATAAAAAAATGAAACACCCAGAACTGTATACGGTTCCATAACGAAGACGAACTCTATGTTGATGCGTGAAATTCTGGAGGGACGTCGGACGGCGTGGCGCGGTGACGTAATGACGTGTGCGGTTAATCGATCTATGTTCTATAACACGTAAAACAGGAACATGACAGGAGTATTCTAAAAGCGACTCGTGTAAACACCTTAATCACAATACTGTCTTATTCAGAATAAGATCAATAATTAGATTACTGCTGTCCGTGTAAACGTAGTCAGAGTCGAGCAGCCTAAATGCATGAACATGTACACAAGGTACATAAAATACTCCGTGATAAATCCTATAGTAATAGTATGCATCCCTAATATGTTTTAATGCGTGCACTGGACACTGTGCTAAAACCGCATAGTGAACAAGATGGAGGTTCACTCATGTGGTCGCCATGGAGTTACCCGTGGAGTAAACCTTTCATAGATTGTCCTTATTATGCTGAATCGACCGTGAGGTTGTAACTCGTAATTTACGACCTCCAGAAACGCTCTCTTACAGTAACGTGGAATTCCTACCCGGGAACTCGGGTTGGTCTCCTCAACACCAAGCTCAGAAAGGGGCGCCAAACCAACATGGCTGCCCACAACATCAACAAGAAACAAAAGTGGTACTTGTTGACAGTAAATGGGTTATACTGTGTACACACACACACACACACACACACACACACACACACGTATATGCTTAAGATCAATCAACACTATACATTTTGCTGATCTGAGGAGGAAAATATACACTCGTGTAAGAGGCGACCATGCCTTACTTTGTAGCTCAAACGCGCTGCTGAAAATTCAGACATCCTACTTCTGAGATAACTCCGACGTAGCACTAGTCCCCGTTCCACTTAGAGATAATTAGATAATAGCGACCAAGGAAACTTTTGTGTGATTTGGCAAGTTGTAAAGCCTCACTGCACAAAATAAACATGCAGCACAGATGTACAATGGTGTGTTAAAATATACAAAACATGTCATTAAACCAATTTTTTTCCCATTAGCATATTGCTTGCATGTATGTGTGTGTGTGTGTGTGTGTGTGTGTGTGCGCGCACACAGGTCAGAACCTGGTCAAGACCTTTCCCACAGGTTATTAAACACCCACTCAGAGTGAGAGACGTGCACAGCACACACAGCACAAAAACTACTAGAGAACCTCCTTTCAACACGCTTACACACACAACATACTGTTTCCCTTTACAGTGTTCAAGAATAATGACTTCTAATCGCACTCTCCAGTGTCGGTCATTAAATCGCGCCTATTATGGTTTGAAACGGGCCTAATTTTATTTTAAAGGTCTCATACAATAGATTTACGTGCATTCGAGGTCAAAAAACACTTTAATGTACTCATAATTTAAACTGCAGCATTACACCCCCCCCCCGTCACAAATGACTCGTTGAATGATCCGTTCTAAAGGATTCGTTCTAAAATCCTCCTTTCAGAGAGCATACTCTGCTCTGATTGGTCAGATGTCCCAGTCTGTTGTGATTGGTCTACCGCTGTCAGCGAGCAGCCGATGAAGACCAGAGGCGGGGCTTTTTATTACAAACCTACGTAGGTCAGTACAGGAAAGAAGTCTGGAATTACTAACGACTCGTTTCAGCTGTTCAGAATCGCTTCCTTCTTTTGGGAGTCGATAACTCCGTTTGCCCTGCGCTTTGATATTTGAAACTTTTCAGACTTTGTACATTCACAACCAGCTCTATAACACACTCCATGAAAGGGAATATCTGAAAAACTATAATACGTGCATTTTAAAGGAAGTCTTCCGTTTTCAGTCTGGTTCGTCTCTAGGTTTCTTCCTCATGATGTCTCGGGGAGTTTTTCCTTGCCACAATCACCTCTTGCTTGTTTATTAGAACTCGAATTGTACACCGGGATTTCAGTAAACTATTCAAATGGAATGGACTACACAGGCCTCCTTTTATGCGAATGAAGTCCAAGAGTTATTCACATGGCCAAGTTTCTATGAATCCGTTTCAGAATGAATTTCGATTTTGAACTGTCCAATACAAATTACGGGACTTTCCTAAATCCCTCCCACTGGTGCCATGCTTATTAAATCTCATTAACATCATCCTAAATTCATGTGCACACATCCTTACATACGGACGCAAGCAACATTACATGCAAAGTCGTTATTTATGAAAATTGTTTGTCATAACGCTCATTAAACAGTCTTGGCTGAATGTGCGTTGTGATGAGGTCACATGACGCGCCCCGGCTAAAATCTGTGGAAACTTCGAACAAGTGTATGCTTGATTTTGCATTCATGTCTGCGATTGCAAAATCCTGAAGGGACTTTTGGTACAAAGTTCGGCTTTGTGGTACAAAATTATTTAGAATTGCACTATCTGGTGTCATTCAGGAGGATTGTGTCATTCAACGTTTCTTCCTCATTTCATCTCAGGGAGTTTTCCATTGCCTCAGGCTTGCTCATTAGGGATACATTTAAAATTGTTATCCTGCATTTATATGTTTCTGAAAAGCTGCTTTGTGACGATGCCCATTGTTAAAAGCGCTATACAAATAAAACTGAATTGAACTGATTTAATAACCACTCATTACAGGTGAAGTCTAACGTAGTGGAAAATCCTCTCTCTATATTGAACTACTAGCAGATTCTCAAACTCTAGTTCACTCGCTCATTCATTTATTGATGAATCCACCGTTTGTCCATTTTATAATTGAGAATTTAATACTTGGTACAAAACATTTGTAAAAAAAAAAATTTGTGCATTTTGTTCCTTTAATTTTGGGAAAACGTTCCGTATTGGACATTACGTTCATTTCTTTCCTTAAAGAACTCAACCAGTCCCTCATTCATGTCATACTGGCAGGACGTATGCTGCGTCCCGAATCGCCTACGATCCTTCCTACATAGTACCCGAGATTAGAGTTAGTGTGTCCCGAATCACAGTATGTAGAAATGACATTCCTAAAAGGTACCTGGATGGCCTACTATCTGCGGTAGATTTTGGAAGCGTGGGTCTGTGGACACTTTTTCCAGCGAACACTGCCCACAACTGCTTGCACGAAGGAGGAGGGGTCTTGTGACGGTTTGCATTTTAGAGAGGTGGACACGAAATGTGGAAAGATTAATCAGGGGAATGATTAATGACATCATATAAATTATACACGGGATAATGAATCTTCGTTCGAGACGGAATGGAGCGTGTTTACTGCGGCGTCACTAGGCAGCAACGTTCTCTTGCGTTACGTGACGTGTTCGTATGTCCCGGTGCTTACATACGCTTTTGCTACACACTCAAATGTAGGTACTTCTTCACAAAATCAGTACATACGTTTAGTGCATTAAAAGTACCCCTCAAAAACAAACAAACAAACAAACAAACAAACAAACAAATAGTGGCAAATAAAGGCGTGCATATAAACTCAAGATCAAATCTGATTGTATGAACTTTTTACAAATGAGGTCCCGGGATTCTTGTCATTTCCTAGCTTTTAAAGAAAATTAAAATGGTTTTTAAAAGGTAATTAAGTGCATGAGAAAAGATTCTGTGTCAGAATCTAAAGATAGGGACATTTGTATGGTCCCCATTAGGAAAAGTGGGGAGGTTTTTTCCCCAAAACAAAACTGAAAGAGCCAAAAGATTTACTTTTATTAGTACTAAAGTTAGGGTTAGTGTTAGATTTAGGTGTAGTACAGTATTAATAGTAGTAGCTGTATTAATGATCCTTTCAGTGGAAGGTCCTCACAATGATTGTGTGTGTGTGTGTGTGTGTGTGTGTTCTTTACTTCTTTCCCTTTGCATTTTTAAGGAATTACTCCTCTTGTAACCCCACGGCCCAGGCAGGAAATCCTTTAAATCATGTTATTAGATAAATGCGCCAACGCAGGTCAACACCCGGCCAGCCACTGTCTGAGACCGTGTGTGTGTGTGTCCCAAAGTGTGTGTTGAAATTTACTTACCAAATACTGCTAATGAAGGACAATTAAACCAACAGAGCAAAATTTAAATTCCTTTCAAATAAACAGATCAGAGATCGCTAATGATATTAGTACTGCTGAAGTGAATGTTTGCTAAGAGGTAAGGAAAGAAAAATGGCGACACGATTATTGATTCCTCTGACAGACAGAGCTTAGGGGTGCAGCTCACTATTCATGCTCGGTTATTAAATCGATTTTCAACACTTATTTTAAAACAACAAAAAACTATAGTCACTGGCCACATTATATGTGTGAAGTTACTAAGAGACTAAACCCTTTTTCATAGATACAACTGAGGTCATACGTTTATACAGGTCTTGCAGAATCAACATTAACAGCTGGGGTGTAACCATACATATGCTTATTTACACGTTTCCCAAAAAACAAAATAGCAATTTACACCGATCAACCTGTTCAAAAGTTTACACCCCCCTGGCTCTTAATGCTACCTTCTTGAGCATCAGTGAATATGTTTGTACCTTTTATAATAGTCGTGTACGAGTCCCTCAATTGTCTTCAGTGTGAAAAGATGGATCTCGATAACATATAGCCGCTGTCGGAAAGGGGTCAAATATGCAGAAGACCTGGAGGATTTTTCTGAAGAAGAACAGTGGGCAGTTTAACTGAATAAACTAAATAAAAAACAATAAAAGATCCTCTTATTGTTTTTGTATTACTAACATAGCGGCGATGATAATGCTCCTAATAGTGCTCCTAATAAACTGGCCAATGTGTGAGAGGGTGTGTGTGTGTATTCTTGCATCCTTGCTTGTATCTTGCATTCAAGTCATGCATTACATATAGTACACAAAAGTGTTGATGCATTTCATAAGGCTGTAATGGTAATATTGTGTGTGTGTGTGTGTGTGTGTGTGTGTGTATATGGGGTGAAACAGAATTAGGAGCTTGGTTATGTGTAGGAATAGCAGATAAGAAGTCGAAGATGATGAAATATAAAGCAACATATGACCTAGACAACCTCGCTCTGATCACTGATAACCAACACACACACACACACACACACTTGAGAGTCTGTGATTCATGATAACAGAAGCACAACACGCATGCAAAGGCCTGAACGCTATATCAACAGCTGAATTACAGGCTGATATAACCTCTGATATACCTGATACCAGTGTGTGTGTGTGTGTGTGTAGACAGAGAGAAAGAGGAAGAGAGGTGAGGAGATTCAGAATGAAAGTAAATAAACAGAAAACAATGAAAGAGTTTAGTGTTAGCAGGGCCCTGTGATGCCCTAGGAACAGTAACAGAAGTGAAGATGAAGATGCGCGTGAAAACTAGGGACATTTCCATTCCGTGTTTATCAGAGCTCGGACTATCAGCCGATAAAATTCCCGTAGGTCAGAAATCTTAACAACACGGTCACGATTCTGCTGCCGGGTTATGAGAAATTGTGTCATATACAGCCATGTGCAAAAATAACTACAACCTACGGAAATGATTGTTTGTTTAATGGTTGTTTTTTTTAAACATACTTGGACAAGCAAGCATTTGATGTTCTTTGAAGCGGTGCCTACTAATAAAGGTGATGCACTATCAAATGACACAAAATGTCAATTTCATGTAGGAATTTTTACAATTTTAATGAAAAGAAAAAAAATAAAAAATACAGATCACTCACATGGAAAAAGTAAGTACACCCCTACATTAATCACACCTTCACATCCATAAGATTAGTATCAGGTGTACAATATTAGGTGCCAGTGAGTAGAATCTGCTCAGGGAGTGCAGGTGGAACCTGTCTGGTGCTCCCTTTGTTATTGAGGTTTAGTGTGATCACGCCAAGACCTAAAGAGATCTATAAGGCCTTCGGGGAAATAAAGCTTGTGGATGCCTAGGAGTCTGGCAAGGGATTTCAAAAGATCTCCAAATTATTTGAAATACATCATTCCACTGAAAATCATCTACAAATGGCGCAGATTTCAAACAACTGCCAATTTGTCCAGGACTGGCCGTCCCTGAAAATTCAACCCAAGAGCAGACTGCCTGAAGCAAAAAAAAAAAAAAGTCTCCAAGAACCCCAAACTTTCATCACAGGATCTGCGAGTAAGTCTTGCAACTGTTGGCGTAAAAGTGCATGCTTCTACAATCAGAAAGAGACTGCACAAATTTGACGTGCATGAATGTTCCGGGAAAAAGCCTTTGCAAGACTATAGTTTGCCAGTGAGCATATAGGCAAAGACCAGGGCTTATGGAATAATGTGCTCTGGACAGACGAATCAAAGAGAGTTGTTTGGTCACAGTAACAGCAGACATGTTTGGTGCAGACCAAAGACAGCTTTTCAGGAGAAGCACCTCATACCGACTGTGAAGCACGGTGGTGGAAATGTTATGGTTTGGGGTTGCTTCCCTGCGTCAGGGACTGGACAACTTGCATTCATTGATTCAACTATGAGTTCTGCATCATATCAAAGAGTGCTTGAAGATAATGTGAGGCCATCTGTCCGAAAGTTGAACCTCTCACAATAACAATCCAATTTCACCAAGAAATGGATCAAAAAGGAGAAATGGAGGGTTATGGAACGGCCTGGTCAAAGCCCGGAATTGAATCCCATTGAAATATTGTAGGCGATTTGAAACGGGCAGAACGTGCAAGAAAACCCTCAAACATCTTGCAGCTGAAAGAATACTGCATGGAAGAGTGGACAAAAATTCCAGCAAGCTGATGTCAAAGACCGGTGGACAATTATGCAAAACACCTACAAGAAGTTCTTTTTGCTAAAGGGGGCAGTACTGGGCTGAGAGTGTACTTACTTTGTCCACAGCAGAATATCACATCTATTGATATTTCTGGTGAATAAATGATTGAAAATGGTCATTTTCCTTGTGGTTTTGTTTAGTAAGTACATCAGCTTCATTAATAAGCACTGTTTCAAAGAGGATCAAATGTTTACTTGTCCAAATATGTCCAAAAAAACCAAACCATTTCTTATTTTTTCACGACACTATAAGGTAAAATATCTAGGGTTCCTCAAGAGTGTCTTTAAAAAAAAAAAAAAAAAAAAAAAACCTGCTTGATGATTTATGTGTCTAGAATTAATTTCTTTCATTTTTTAAATATTCTACACATCTGTCTAGCTTTAAACACACATCTGTAGTACTGAAGGTACAACGCTGGACCTTTTAAACAAGTTCCAAGGTTAACATTACTAGTAAGTTAACAACAGATTTAAAAAGAAGAAGAAGAAGAAAAAAACAAAACAACAACAACTTTGTTCTAAAAGACGGCGACTTGTCCATCACTTTAATTAATCCTCCACTCGTCTTTCTGTCTGGCTTGCTCCCTCGCTCCCCTGACACAGCCCCCTCTCCGTCTCTATCAGTGCATTAATCTAAGCTGTTTCCTTGCCTCTCCCGGTGCCATGAGGCCAAAACCTCAGGATGGAAAAACCCTGTTTGTATTCAGCGTGTGAGCCATCGTTCCCTCCATCTCTCCCTCTTTCTGTCTCTCTCCGTCCCCCCTGACGATCCCTCCATCTCTCCCTCTTTCTGTCTCTCTCCGTCCCCCCGACGATCCCTCCATCTCTCCCTCTTTCTGTCTCTCTCCGTCCCCCCGACGATCCCTCCATCTCTCCCTCTTTCTGTCTCTCTCCGTCCCCCCGACGATCCCTCCATCTCTCCCTCTTTCTGTCTCTCTCCGCCCCCCCCGACGATCCCTCCATCTCTCCCTCTTTCTGTCTCTCTCCGTCCCCCCGACGATCCCTCCATCTCTCCCTCTTTCTGTCTCTCTCCGTCCCCCCGACGATCCCTCCATCTTCCCGTTTCGGCCCACGGTTTGGTTTCTCGCTTCTCTCGCTCGCGGAACTGTAATCTGGAAATAAGCAGTTCCGGTTAAACGGAACAGAAAGATGCAATCTATCGGTGAGGACTGCCTCAGAAACCTTTATCATCCACGCACTAAAACACAACATAAGCACGAAACGGGTCAAGGATCGTCACTACTACTAATGTCAGTCATATTAATACCACCGTGCTTGTTGAAGTCTCGATTCTGATCGGTAAGAGGACGTCGATTCGTTTAAACATTTAAACAGCAGCGCCGGCTGTAATGCAAATCCCTGGTTTATATTAACGCACTTGTTCTAATATGTTATGTTTTGTCCAGGGTGTCCCATACATCCAGCATTATTACCACAGAACTATAAACAGTAAAACAAAAGCTTTTACTCGGAGAAATTGCTCAATATGACCACCTCAACACATGACTTCCAATGATAAGAATTCTTTGCATTAATGTTTCGTTGTTCGGATACATTTTGGTCTGCAAATCAAAACGGGGCAGTGGAGGCTCGGTGCTTAAAGGCTCTGGGTTACTGATCAGAAGGTCAGGAGTTCAAGCCCCAGCACTGCTGGGCTGCCACTGTTGGGCCCTTGAGCGTGGCCCTTAACCCTCAAATGCTGTTGTATAAATGAGATAAAATGTACATCGCTCTGGATAAGGGCGTCTGCCAAATGCCGTAAAAGTAAATGTATAAAAAAATACACATTAACCCTATAAATGCTGGACTTACGGTTATAGTAACAAATTATAGCCAGTGGATTATAAATAAATTATAAATAAACAAACAAACGTGTAGAGTGAAAGTACATTTTTTCCCCTGTGTTGTTTGTGATTTCTCGGTAACATGATAAACAGTTGTTCCCACAAAAAAACTAAACGATGTTTTGTTCTTTAATAAATAAAAGATAGGTAGTACTGTCAAACTGCTGTGATGTAATGGGAATAAAGCACTTATGAACAAGCTGTTATTAGAAACATGAGCAACTCTGGCAGGGGAACAGCAGCAGAATGCTTCCCACCACCTTCCCACTGTTCATTCACTTCCTATAACAGCACACCCCACCATGTTTGGCTCACTGTGGACGCACTGAACACCGACACACGGTCAGTTCTTTTGTTTTTGCTATACACCGGATACATTTGGGTTTGCGCTCAAAAGATGAACGAGACGATAGCTTTCGACAGATTTCAGCTGTCGTCTCTTTTCTTTTCTTGATTACGTCTAGATGCGTTAAACAAATTAGAACTTGGCACCTTAAGTTTAAACCCGCCCAAGCGATCAAGAATATCGGAGCATGTGACTGATGGGTGTTTCTTGCTGCCCAGTTGTACCCGGTTAAATTGATTTGTTTAAAGAGTTAACAGCTCTGAATGTCCACCGTTGGGTTGAGCCCCGGGTTTCGCCTGTTAAAACTGCACAAGGACAAACCGACATGAAGAGCAGAGAGCACTAGAACTTGTGATGCACCTGAACTGCAGGAATACGACGTAGCGACAAAGCATTCTAACATCATGATACACTTTTTAGGTGTCGGTGCGTATTTTTGAACAAAACATCAAGAGGTTAGAAAATAACGACGATTTTTCCACAGCCTTCTTTGCTCATATTTACCAAGGGTGCCAATACTAGTGGAGGGCACTGTAACAATCTGGGTTTGTTCTTGGAAATTGCTCTGAAACTAGAAGCCTTTGTTGGCACTTCCTTTGCAAAATGATACACCGCGATACGCATCATGTATTGTGAAGATGTCAAGTATTGTGATATGGCATTTCTTTCCTATTCTCTACTACTAATCACAGGTCTATATAGTGACTCGCAGGAGGCAGCATTAGCGATAGTCAGAACCTTACAATTATAAATAAACTTTTTTTTTTAAAAAAGAAGAGTGTGCTGATAAACTTCTCGGGGTTTATCGATGTCCTGAGTGGCTCACGTTACAACAGTGGGGATTAGTCAGTCAGTGAAATGCCACTTCTAGACCAGAACGCTTGACAGTCGGGCAAAAATAAAGAAATACTTTTTGATGGACAAGCACAACACACCTTCGCCCTATCCCTTACCTGCTCACGACACATTAGTTAAGAACCAGCTTGAAGGAAAAATAAAGCATGGAAGACAAAGTCACGCTTTCAAAACACACACATACGCACCATACTTGGTGGCTTTGCTTTGTTGTGTGTCTGCATGTGTGCGCAGGGTTTTTTTTCCCCCCCAGACAGCCCAGCACTGACTGAGGTTTTATTTTCACCCACACAGACACAACGTGGTATATTTCACTCGTGTATCTGATGCGGGAAGCTTCAATAACAGTCCAGGCTGAAACGCTATAAATGCACCATTTCATTCCTTATGTAGATAACACGGAGTGTGTGTGTGAGACTGTGAGAGTCTCTCAGTACCGAGCTGATAGGCGTAATCTGGTAGGATTCGGATGCTCGACCGCCCCCTCTCACTTGCCTTCTCATCGCTCGCATCATCGGCGTTATAAAGTAATTATGACCCCGTGCCTGTGGAAGCTCACAACAGGTGAAATGGTGATAGCGAGGACTAAGCGGTGGTGGGACGTGCACGTGTGTGTGTGTTGGAAAAACGTGTCGGCGCAGAGGGAAAAACAGCACACGTACGTATAAAGACAGCAACAGACCCGGAACAGCGGTACATATCGTTAGAAAATGCTCTGTTAATTCGTATTAGTATTAGTTACCAGGTATCGCGAATAAACGTTCGACTCGGTCCATGTGCATATATTACGGGCTGGGCAATATGACTAGATGATACGGATATCGCGATAAATTACAGCACAAAGAACCTAAAATCTAGATTTATTTCATCTTCCTATTGGTATTTCAGCTCTCATTTCACCTCCACTGGTTATTTCAAACACACCAGATATATTTAGCAGTATATAAACAGTGTACTGGATACACTACTGGCCCACTTGCCTGTTTAACTACAGTGATGTGGTAACTAATAAAGTCAGTAAAATAAATAAATAAATACTCTATGAATAACTTATTAAAGAATGTTTTCCTTTCATGTATGTATGTATACAAATGAACATGTTGACATTTAAGATAATGCACGCTGATGCACATGACCGGTTTTAATTTGTAGTGTTTATGTCCGGAGGGGCGCGGCTGAAAAGCACCTGGCTTCCGGAGATCGCGGATTCGGATTTCCGGCGACGGCCGAGCTCTCTGGGTGCGAGGAACGGACTCGCCGTCTCTCTCTCCCGCTAAGCGCTCGTAGTCGTGAGTGACCTCGTGTATGGGGAAGAGTGCAGACCGTGCTTTGCTTCGATGCAACGACGCAGCAGCTCAAAAGGTGTGGTCGCATTTCTTAGGATGTGTTGTTCAGTTCAGGATTCCGCACAGGGGTTTGTGATGGTCGGAGGAAAAATGCGACTTGTCGCGTTTAGGCTTTCTTCCCCCGGGAAAAAACTACTTGAAATCAGCGAAATTGCAATCGCGCTTGTTGGTAAATAAGACCTTTTCGCTGCACTCGTGTTCGACGCACGTGATTCTGAGGAGGGTTCGGCTGAATGCGTGTTGTGATGTGACGTCACGTGACGTGTCGTAAAAATCTGTGGAAATTTGAAAAACTGCAGTCTCGTCCGAAGCTCACGGAGTTTCCTTGCTTTTGCGCTCCTTCCTGCGACTGAAAAATCGTGGGGGTGGGGGACGGACGGACGGACGGATTATTCTTCACTGCTGCTGGCTAGTAGCTGGTGTATGACGGCGGAGACCTCGCTGGTGGGTGGGGAAATGGTCAAGAAAATTGTGGGGGGGAGGGGATGGGGGGGGGCATTAGTTCCTGTGCATTAGGTCAGCCCTGATCAGAATCGGGTCGGTGCATCGCCGAGTGAACCGACCTTTAATCACCGTCATTGCGTTGATATCTAATAATCCAGACCAATCCTGATTACTGATAATAATAATAATAATAATAATAATAATAATAATAATAATAATAATAAATAATCCAGACCAATCCTGATTATTGATAATAATAATAATAATAATAATAATAATAATAATAATCCAGACCAATCCCGATTAATAATAATAATAATAATAATAATAATAATAATAATAATAATAATAATAATAATAATCCAGACCAATCCTGATTATTGATAATAATAATAATAATAATAATAATAAATAATCCAGACCAATCCGGATTATTGATGATAATGATAATAGTAAATAATCCAGACCAATCCTGATTATTAATAATAATAATGATAAATAATCCAGACCAATCCTGATTATTGATGATGATGATGATAATAATAAAAAATAAAATAATAATAATAATAATAATAAAATAATCCAGACCAATCCGGATTATTGATAATGATGATAATAATAATAATAATAATAATAATAATAATAATAATAATTAATCCATACCAATCTTGATTATTGATGATCAAAATAATAATAATAATAATAATAATAATAATAATAATAATAATAATAATAATCCAGGAAAGCATTTGAATATCTGCGGATTGGAAATCTGGAAATGATCCTATGCAGAAAATGGAAGAAATCTGACTGAACTTGTTTCTTTTTTTTAAACTTTGTATCAGAGTTGTTAATGAAGAAAGCGCTCTGCCCTCTCCCTGTCTCTCACTCGGAGAGTACCATTTCCCCCACCTCTTGTGTCCTGTGCTGGTATTAAGTGCTTACCCAGTCACCCTCTCTGCTAGCACAATAAACACACACTAATTCCCTGGCACCGCTTAATGCTTCACAGATATGCAGTGCGTGGGTGTGTGTGTGTGTGTGTGTGTGGTGATGGGGGGGCTATTTTGACGGTCCGTTCTATTCACGTGTATTTTCAGAGGTGTCTTGTAACAAAGCAGACACAAGTGCTGGAACTTTCGAGAGCGCGCGCGCGTGTTCGGATGCAGGAGCGTTTCGTGGTAAGCGTGTCTGAGTGAAAGGCAAAATTTTCCGGAATGGAATATTTGAGGCAAACAAGGAGAAATAAAGGAAGTGTCAATCACACACATACACACGTGTGAAAACGTTTAGACTGCTGAAAAATATTCCCAGTCAAAAAAAACCCCCCAAAAACTCAGATGTACGTCCGTCAGAGATTCGCTGGCAGCTCCACACACACACACGTCGCTTTTGTTGGAGTCTTATTTTACGCAGTAACGAGTCCACGGGTTAAACATAAGTTAAATTTTGTTCTACTTTTTGATTATAATAGTCGGCTTAACGTGTGCTAGTGTGTTACTATGCAACTACTTCTAGTGAGCTGCTAGCTAACGTTAGCATTGCATTTATGTACCTGATTAGCTTAGCTAATGCTGCTGAAACATCCCATCGTTAAGCTGAGGAAAGGAAATGAAGAGCTACTGGAGAGATCACGTGATCGAGTTTGTGACACACGGGATGGTCGGGCAGGAGGGCGTGGCTGGGTGAGAAATCAGGACGTCTAACCACACCCAAATGACATTTAGCCCCGGTTAACTGTGACCCACCCTGAGAGCATGACACGGAGACACGGCCGAGTCTGCAGTCCCGACTTTCTCTCTGGGGAGCGATTTACATTCCGCACCCTCCCTTCCACCGCTTCAATTAGTAACGGCCTATCATAACTCATCCATTACACACACACACACACACACACACACACGCGTCATATTGTCCCAAATGAATCAGCACAAAGCAGTCCAGCACAAAGCAGTTAGACATGTTCGATATGAACTCTCTTGCTTACTACACACAATCACCTCTCGGTTTAAACATACTGGGGAATAATTTTTTTTTACAAAGGCGATTAAGTGCAGTGGCGAGAACTTGCTGACTTTTCGTCGAGAGTGCAAACACTGCACTACAACGTGCTACACTAGAAACATTGTTCGAAGATAATAATCTTACACTTCTGTCAGTGTCAATTAATGCACTTAACTAGGTCCTCATACGTCATTACACAGTTAGTGACCCGTTTTTGTGTTTTTTAACCTGGTCAATAAGGTTATTACAAATCTCATGGTATATTAACGAAGCGTTAAAAACACACAAGCTGGTGATGAAAAGGTATGGAGATATTTATGATGAATTTTCTGTACACAAGTCTTTTGGCACTTGGGATGGGTGATATTTGAAAGAACCTTATTTATGTAGAGACACACACACGAGCCAAAAACATACGACTATAATAGAGCTGTGACGGTGGCAGATTTTTACCACCGCGGTGGGTACTGCCCAAACCACCATGGTAAGCAGTGGCGGGGCCGGGGGAGGGTGGGGTTAGGGGTTGAAATCGCAGAATTCGCCTGGGTGGATTTTGCCGGTCAAACAAACCCGCGCCAAACTAACGCCATAATAAGGGTTTGATTACGATTACGTAATTTGTGTATTAATATAAAATCTCCTGCAATATGGTAGGCTATAAAAACAAATCAATATAGCACCCGTTATTATTATTATTATTATTATTATTATTATTATCATCATCATCACACTGATATACAAAACGTTGTACATTGTACTTGTCATAATGCCCACTCAAGCAGAAACATTACCGTGGCGTGTGATGTGTTGGCATGGCCCTAGTCTATGATGTCTACAAAATTCAGTTCATTTAAGCTGAAAAACCTCAAAACAAATATTGGGGGGGAAAAAAAACTAATTAATAAGCAAAAATACATTTGATCATTTTAAAGGTTCAGTACAAAATTAACATCAAATCAGTTGCTTGTAAAGAAAAAATATATATATATATTTTTTAATATTACATTGCACATACCCCTCTCTCTTTCTTTAACATACCTATATCTATCTATTCATCTAGTTTTATATTATATATGTATATATAAGCACAAAAGTCCACTAATAGTTTTTTGTTTACCCTGCAGGATAAGATATCCGGACACATGCTTGTTAATGAACGTTGCCGGAGGACGACTGCAGTAATTCTGCTCGATTTGCATGGGATAAGTGAGCTCGGTAGAAATTACAGATGGGAATTCATCTTCATGATGAACACACACTACTGTAAAAAATTCCATGTGTACTATATACACATGTATCACCATATACACACACACACAGCAAACAAATATCAGGCTGCATATAAAAGCCAAAACAATTCAAATAAATAAAAGTCCCAAAACAAATAAAAACAGTGCATATTTCAATTATACATTTAAAATAACTCAGACTATTTAGATTATTTATTGTTGTTATTGTCTAAAATTATTTACAACTATTATAAAAAGGTCTAAAATAATTAACTGTTGAACACTGGTGAAAAGGAGAGATATTATTTTAGGAATTCATTCAGTAAAATTTTAAAAAGATTCAGTGCAAGTTGTTAAAATCAGACCAGCTGCATCCTATCAATTTGTCGTTTAAAAAAAATTAATTTTATATATATATATATATATATATATATATATATATATATATATATATATATATATATATATATATAAAATCATGACATCTCAAAAGTGTACTGTGAAATAATGCATCATTATAGAATACAAGCAGGTTATTCCGACACGTGTATCACTACATAAAGTTTTTTTCTTTTGTCGTTAGACCTGTACAGTGTTACCGAATGACGCACAAAATGAACTGAACGTGAAACTTGCGCCGTCATATGAACTCTTACTGAAATCACAGTGCGCGCGCGTGCCCACATTGTTTATAATGAACTCCGCTGTGTAATATGACGATATAGTATAAGACGTTATCAGATGTGCTGAATCGTTCAAACTGCACAACGGTACACTTTCTGCGCAATCTTTATTTCCCTTATTCCGTGTTCAATAATACATTTAAAAACTGAATTTAAAACAGAAAATTACTTTTTAAAATTACATGCGTCAGTAAACATACAGCCAATTTCTCAATGCGTAGTACTACAATAGTATATTTATGTCCCGTGCACTACACATATTTGGATTTGTCTGCATGCGGGTGCGTGTACGAGAGAGCGAGAGACGGACACGCACAAAAGCTGCATCAAGGATTCATGGGAAGCATGAATGCATCTGCGGTGTCACAGATCTGAAGATATCCTAAATGTCACGCCATCAGCCTCGGTGTGTCCGTATGAATAAAATACGGACAGAAACAGAAGTGGAAGAGAGAGAGAGAGAGACGAGGAACACAAACAACTGGACGAGTACGGTGTGTACACTCTAAACAAAGAACGCAGACTTTACACGGGACTGGTATTCA